>NC_089770.1:31921928-32219428 GCF_040412425.1 Macrobrachium rosenbergii | reverse complement strand
TCCTTTCAGTACATTGAATTTAGTCTTTTTTCTTTAATAGTTTAGTTAGGGATTTTAGTTACTTAAGATTTGTTCTATTAATGAATGAAAAAATGTTGTAGAGGCCATGTTTTATTTTTTCCCTTTTTCAGCTAAGGGATACACTCAAATGGAAGGAAAATGAGTCAGATTTTTTTCACCACTTACATTTTCTTCTTATCCCTGATTGAAGTTTTAAAGAAATAACTCAAAACATTCATTTTCATATGTTTATAATTGATTGTTATATACTCAATCATAATTTCACTATCAGATGCACATTTCCTTATTAAATAAATTTTTTAAATAGATTATAAGCAAAAATCATTGTTTTTGCTCTATTTAATGCCATTTTCAATATAATGTTTATGAATACATTAATTGTCTAATATATCTTTATAGGCATCAAATTGCCCTTGCAATGGTTACATATTAAAAAATAATGATGGAATTGTTGTAAATTTCAACCTCAGATTTTATATATATATATATTATATTATATATATATATATATATATATATATATATATATATATATATATATATATATATATGTATGTGTGTGTGTGTTTGTGTGTGCGCATAATGCATTTCAACTTAATATTTGGTAGCTGGATTTACAATTAAACTATCCCGAAATGTCACCCAATGGGGAGCTACTGACTACTGCTCACCCCAGATCTCCTAGCTGGTGGACCTGGGGCGCAAATTAAAATATTAGCCTAGGGCGCAGGAAACCTAGAGCCGCCCCCTGCCTGCAGTTTATCCTTATAGCCAAAGAATACACCAATCTTGAGTGGATTGAATGGAATAAATTGTATCTTAAGGCAGCCAAATTCCTGTTCAATTATTTGTTTAAGTTTGGCTGAAAACTTGTCAGAAGTAAACGGGATTGTTTTTCTTTAAGACATTATAAAAGGGTGTCGGATTAGAGAAGTGTTGTGACAGCAGTCTGTTAATGACTTTAAAAACCAACTTTTCAGGATAGGAGTTCTGTAAGAAAAAATTTGAATTTAAAAAAATAAAATCTCATTATGAAAAGGGACCAACTCGAAGAATAACGAATAACGAAGAGCCCTATAAAACCAAAGTGTATATGGAATTTAGTTTAAAGTTCTTAAAGCATGAACTATAGAAAGAAGTTAAGTATACCTTAGTTTAACCAGACCACTGAGCTGATTAACAGCTCTCCTAGGCTGGCCCGAAGGATTAGACTTATTTTACGTGGCTAAGAACCAATTGGTTGCCTAGCAACGGGACCTACAGCTTATTGTGAATCCGAACCACATTATACCGAGAAATGAATTTCTATCACCAGAAATAAATTCCTCTAATTCTTCATTGGCCGCCGAGATTGAACGCTGGCTCAGCAGAGTGACACCGAGAACAATACCGGCCCGTCCAACGAGGAACTATGAACTATAGAAGTTGTTTGCAAGGCCACTGTATGTTTTTTCCTATACACAGATGTAGTAAATTTACCATTGTCTTTTCTTACATTGATATCTAAAAAAGGTAAAGAGCTGTTGCTTTCTTTTTCCCTGGTAAACTTTATATTTTGATGTTGCTTATTAATATGTCCAGAAACATCTCTCTGTGCCAAGGTTCCTTGAACAACGCAAATGTGTCATCAGCATATCGTCTATAACAGACAGGTTTACACACATCCGGACACTTAATTGAAAAGGTTTCTTCTAAAAAAGCCATAAAAATATTAGCAAACACAGGTCCCAATGGAAAGCCCATGGCAAATCCATCGACCTGCGGAAAGAGCTGGCCATTAAAAACAAACATTGAGTCTTGCACAGCAAGCTCAAGAAACGTCTTAAAAAGTCGTCTATTAAAAGCATGAAAAACTATATGATCGTCAGTTCTTGTTATCGTTTGGCTTGGATTTTTGTTTGCCATCCTACAGACCTAAGTATGCAGACTTCTTTTTTCCTTTCGAAATGCTTTTCAGAGACTCAGGGCTTAAATTTGGTCATTGACTTAAGTGGTTTACAAACATGTTTATCTTTTCTTACATAAGACTTATACCAAATTAAAAGTGTCTTGGACCCCGTTCTTCAGGAAAGAGGATTTGAATATCTTATAGAAACTAGGCAAACGGGATAGTTTGGTTATTTGCAAACCAGATAAAGGAAAAGGTGCTGTACTTCTCAACAAACAAGACTATATTGATAAGGTCAATAACATTCTTGCAGACAACACCAAATTTCAATCACATGGAGAACCAAACTTTGGACATTTACAAAAGAGAAGACAAAATTAGCAGGTTTTTGAGAAAATTAAAAATGAGGGTATTTTAGATGAAGTTATGTATCAGAAACTATTTGTGACAGGTTCTTCTTTTAGCATTCTCTATGGTCTCCCAAAGATACATGAGGAAGAAGTTCCTATCAGACCCATCATGGCAGCCTATAACAGCCCTTCTTATACAATATCAAAATACCTTGTTTCGTTATTGAATGATTTCGCTTACAACCAATTTTCACTTAAAAATGGTTAGGAGTTCCAGAAACAAATAGTCCTACAAGATGGTGATCTACACATGACTAGCTTCGATGTAGAATCTCTTTTCACAAATGTGCCTCTGAATGAAACCATCAGCATTATTTTAGACAAGATTTTTTATGACGATCATATAGTTTTTCATGGTTTTAATAGACAACTTTTTAAGACGTTTCTTGAGCTTGCTGTGCAAGACTCAATGTTTGCTTTTAATGGCAGCTCTTTTTCGTAGGTCGATGGAGTTGCCATGCGGGCTCCCATTGGGACCTGTGTTTGCTAATATTTTTATGGCTTTTTTAGAAGAAACCTTTTTAACTAACTGTCCGGATGTATGTAAACCTGTTTATTACAGAGTATATGCTGATGACTCATTTGCGTTATTCAAGGAACCTTTGGCAAAGAGAGATGTCTGTGGACCATATCAAAATATAAAAGAAAAAGAAAGCAACAACTCTTTACCTTTTTTTGATATCAATGTAAGCAGAGACAATGGTGGATTTACCACATCTGTATATAGGAAAAAAAGTACACGGGACTTCCTAACAACTTTTATAGTTCATGCTTTAAGAACTTTAAACTAAATTCCATATACACTTTGGTCTACAGGGCTCTTCTTTATTCTTTGAGTTGGTCTCTTTTTCATAATGAAATTTTATTTTCAGCCAAATTTTTCTTACAGAACTCCTATCCTGAAAAGTTGGTTTTAAAGTCATTGACAGGCTGCTGTCACAACATTCTCTAATCCGACACCCTCTTATAATGTCTTAAAGAAAAATATGCATGCCACAATCTCATTTATTTCTGACAACAAGTTTTCAGCCAAATTTAAACAAATAATTGAACAGGAATTTGGCTGCCTTAAGATGCAATTAATTCCAATCAATCCACTCAAGATTGGTGTATTCTTTGGCTACAAGGATACACTGAAGACCTTCACGAGATCTAACATTATTTTATAAATTGAAGTGGCTGGGATGTCCTGGTATCTATGTTTGATCTTGCCGCAGGTTACTGCAGGTGAGATATTGTAGCCATGTGGGAGACAGTTTTCGGACGGGTCAGAAACTGAGTAAGCCAGAATTTTCTAATATAAAGAAACCATGCCTCCATATAGTAAAATCAGAATAAATAAAAGCATTTCTCTATTATTGGTGGAACAAACCCTAGTGATTACCTAACTACCCTGAGTCCTTACGCCAAACGACTTGTTCCGTCTTTGAACTCAACATTTCTGCTTCTCCTCTTCATCTAGCATAAATGAAGTCGTAGGGTGGGGTCAGGTCTTGGTCATTCGTTCTCCTCCTTCTCCTTTGAATGGTCTGTTGAGTACTGGTTTCTATTTTACTGTATACATTTCAAGTTATATCCACACCTGACAGGTGTCAGGGAGGCGGAGTTTGGAAACTCATTGGCACTGCCCCCACACTGTGTTTACAAATATGACAATCCTATTTTCATACATCTCTACTGGCTACCTTAAAATTTAAACAATTTACACATTTCTTTTGATATTAAAGGATCAAGTTCTATGAAGCCATTGGCCGTGCCAGCTGCAACTACCATGAAACGCTCTCCTTCTCTGGGTGGCACTTGATGGCTGTAGAGGCACTGGTGTTAGCCTGTGTGTTATCAACCCACTCCTTGTTGTGGCCCATCCGGGTGGTGAACCAAGTTTTCATCCACATACACCACCTGTCTTCCCTCCTCTTGGTGGTGCCATAGAGCTCGGAGAGCACCAGTCCACTGGCACACAATGTCGAGTGATTTTTTATCACGCACATCTTTCGTTGAGATGTCTGATACCAAAATCCCATTGCCTGCATGAGCCGCAGTACTGAAGACTCTGACGTCTCCTCCAGAATGATTTTGGCAGTCTTAAGGTCAACCGTCAGGGTACTAACTGTGAAGTACTGATTCTCAGCAGACTTTTGTGAACGAAACGGCGAATGGCCCTAACTGCAAAGTTGTCAAGACAGGTGGTGCTGGTGATGCTGCATGTGTCGAGGCGGGAGAGGTGGGGATGTGGTGGCACAGTTGACTACTTTCTTCACTGCCTCCAAAGTCATGCCCATGATAAATCGGCCTGGAAGAAAATTGCAACATTATATATATATATATATATATATATATATATATATATATATATATATATATATATATATATATATATATATTCATAATAATATTAATTTATAGGCTATGTTTCATTCGAAAGACGATAATGCTTGTTACTATACCTTTGCAATTGGGTGGATTCACTTTATTGTACTCTTGGTGTCCGAAAGAGGAGAAAAATAAATGATCGCTTGACTTTTGCTGCATAATGTACGAGCAGCTGATTACTGTTAATATTTTCATTCGCTTGTTATCATTAGGTTTTACGAGTCCAGAATGACTTCGTCTAATCTTAGAGACAAACAGTTGCTTATTGTAGGTCGTAATTGATGATTCACAATTCATCACTTTCAATTAAGAATCATTCAAGTGAGCAAATTGAAGGACCGAGTATACTTATACTTTTTTAGTGTGCAGGCAATCTTGGTATTTAAAAGCCTACTAACAATCGAACTACCATGCTGGTAATATTCTGTAGAATATGAAAGCAACTTTCATTATAATGTTACAATTCAGCCATTGTTGTACTCTGTCACTAACAGGACAGGAGCGATCATATGAAATGACATGCCCTTACATGGAGACTTTATTTATTTAACATAATTACATATAAAGAAACTTGACATATTAATAAATGGGTGGATTATGGCATTTCGGGCTAAGCCCAAGCACTGGGACCTATAGAGGTCATCCAGTGATGTATTATAACCCATGACTTTTTTTTTTTTTGGCAAAGC
The DNA here is from genome assembly GCF_040412425.1 of Macrobrachium rosenbergii. Taxonomy (NCBI): domain Eukaryota; kingdom Metazoa; phylum Arthropoda; class Malacostraca; order Decapoda; family Palaemonidae; genus Macrobrachium; species Macrobrachium rosenbergii. The sequence goes on along the minus strand of NC_089770.1, from coordinate 32,214,047 downwards.
AAGTTTTAATGTTGTTCCGCAAGTTATATTTTACTAAGAAATCAACAACTATTGCTTTATAGAGCATATATAATTATCTTTCTGCATCTTATGGAAGTCAACAAATGACGAAAACTTGGTAGCCTTGGATGTCTAGGTGTTCTCCTTACCCAAAAAAGGGCCCTATTATTCATTTACCTGTTCAAGCTTACGTAGGGTTTGCCACAGGCCTCCTCACTTCTAAACAATTGTGCAAGTCAAATCACAAAAGCTGTCCTGCAACCACGGGGACAATGACTTATCATAGCCACCATTCTTGAAGCCTTGACAAGGTACGAATATTCATTCAGAATTTCAGAGACAGCTGTTTGTTGTCATCACCTTGTGGGAGGAGTCGGGACGTCATATGTTTACATCACGTATAACTTTGAACCCATACATTAGAGTGTTCTGACACAAGCTTCGGCTACTTTATTTTATTTTTATGAATATACTTTTTTCTAATATAAGTAATAAAGAATGCTGACGAAAATTAGGTAGGGATGTAAAGTATACTATGGCTAAGTAATATCTTTGTCAAATGCACAAAAAAAAAGTTATTCCGGAAAAACACCGGGATAAAGGCCCTGAATCTCATAGTAATATTCTTAAAACATTCATTAAACCCTAAACACTCACTAAACATTCACTGAATACTTACACACTAAACATTCACTAACATTCACAAAACATTCACTAAACCTTAAATTAAACATACACTAAACACTTACTCACTAAACCCTAAACATTTGCTAAACACTTCCTCATTAAACAGAAACGATAAAAAAAGATTCACAATCGTCCTAAGCCCTGTTCAATTACCAGACCTTTCAAGATGGCTGCCACAAGACTGTGCAGCACTGCCCTGGTGGAAGACCTCCGAACTATGTAGTAGTGGTAGTAGTAGTGTGTGTGTGTGTGTGTGTGTAAATATATATATATATATATATATATATATATATATATATATATATATATATATATATATATATATCGTATATTTTATACATATAATATTTTTTATGAATTTCCTGGGGTTATATGATTTCTAGAGGTTTTTACTGGCCAGCTACGGAACCTTATTTATTTGGCCTTGGAGTTCTGACTTATGTAAAGGGAATCATAAAAAAAACGAAGAAAAAGGGATGATTTTAGGAGCTGAAGGCTCTACTTCATAAGGAAATGTTATGTAAACAATTGGGATAAATTAAGGAATTATATTTACAAAAGAAAGCATTAGAAGGGCAAATGGGTAATTGAATTGTTAAAGGGTGTGCAACACCTGAAGATCCTCCTACTGGAGTCTTGAATAAGGGCAAGGCACAGTCCAAGATGAGTTCACTGCGAATAGGTCCCTCTGCAAGAGAGATTTACACATTACACGCCAGGAAAGGAAAAATATAACACAGAATATGACTCGAGTCTGCACTGAGGGTGCCAAGGACTCAAGGAATAACTGAACACTTTACACTGAAACACGAAACACTGCAAAGGGCACTGAACAAATGACACAAGGATAAGAAAACAGTACTGGCACTCGGTAACACTTCAAGAGGGCAAACTGTCGTGAATGAAAAGGCTTCCACTCGTACTTTACCTTAAGGGGGGTTTAGCAGGGCTCTGGCGTAGAATGACGACGGGCATTCACACACGTGACATCGTACTCAGGTTCCTGGGTAGGTCCTTTCGAGGATGACTGTAGTACTGGGTCCGCGGTTGGAGGTGGACTGTAGATCAGGGCCTGAGTTCGAGGAGGACTGTAGTAGTACTGGGTTCACGTCAGGAGTCTGGTGTGGACATCTAGGGTGGAAGGGTGGAGGGTGACCTCTCAGTGTCTTGCATCACTCACTCACGTGTATGGCTAACTGCAGAGATATCTCTGTCCAAGGCCCTTTTTAAGGCCTCTGTCGAGAGTAGGGGCCCCAGTAATAGGCCCACGTGGTAGCAGGCTAAAGATGTGTCACTCGTCCAGGTGTTCCAGCCATTTGCTTGTATTCCCCAAGGTATTCCTGTGGAAAGACAATCCAGTCAACTCAATCTGCCGTTAGAATGGTTTTCTTTAGCAGCTTAGTTGAACTAAGCTGCTTAAAGGAGTGACCGTCAGCCTCTCATCCTCGACCTTATGGACCGTGCCTTCTGAATGATTGTCCCAGGTAAAAAAAGAAAGGGGCAGATCGGGATGTTGATAATTTTAATGTGCTGGTGACTAGGTCACTTGGGGTCGCCTGTACAGCGACGAATTTACTCTCAATAGCTTAAGGCAAGTATGGGCTGGCTTTCAGTGATTACTTTCACTAAATTCAAGGCTAAACTAAGGAAAGCTGAATGGCCGCTATGCTACGACTTCTTGATAACTATAATAGCTCCCCACAGAAGAAAACATACGCACCTTCATTCGGGTGCTCATGTTGAAATTCAAGAAGTTGGCAACGAGCTTTACTCTACTTATCTACCAACACGCGATGCAAAGAATATTTTACTGTTAATATTATTACGAGGTATAATTTTACTTTAATCCCAACACATATTCCAAAACAAACTACTTTAACATGGCACATTAATCTCGATTCACTCTAACATATCTGTTAATTTTAAGATTACACGGTCAAGGTAAATTTGAGGTGGGTGACAGAATACCAAAATAATTACATGTATATTTCTTACATTCAAAATCAGAAATATAGCAACATGCTGTTAGTTTGCCTTTAAGAGGCTGTGTTGGTGGCACTGAGTGCTTAAGGAATAATCAGGGGGAGACAACTGGTTCTTGCCTGATGTACAAATTAAATGGAGGATATCGAGGGAGCTTTAACATTACATATTCCAATACAATTGTTTCAATGATAAGAGAGAGGGGGGGAGAGGGGAGGAATGAAGTTCCTTGGCTTACAAGAAGGCAGGGGACCGTGTCACCACCATGTGGCTGGTGGGCCACGTCCCCTGGGTTAAAAGAAGAAACACTCTGGGTTTTGCTTGCCCTGAGATGGAGTTCTGGGCACTACTTAGGCCCTGGGGTATTACTCACTATGCTGCCGTGATAGAGCGTCGGTGATTTTGTTATCAGTGCCTTTGATGTGCTTGATTTTCCAGTTGTAGTCCTGGAGATCATGGCACCATTGCATCAATCATTTATTTTGATTTCTAAAGGTGGTTAAGCAGTGAAGAGGGTTATGATCGGTATATACTGGTAACGGGAAAGTGTGGTCAGCATGGTACGACTCAAAATGTTTCATTGCCAGCACCATGATAGCAATTCCTTTTCAATAGTACTATACAGTGTCTTGGCCGGTTTTAGTTTCTTTGCACAGTATGCCACTGGGTGCCTAAGTTCCTTCCTTTTCCTGGAACATTATTGCTCCGATGCCGATGTCGCTGGCATGCACGGTAAGGCAAAAAGGACATTCATTGTCGGGGGTGTGTAGGACTGGTTTTGTAATTAAAACTGCCTTCAGATTGTCGTAGGCCTTTTTACATTCCTCCGTACATCTGAGAGGCTGCTTTCCTTGGAAGAGATTCGTGATTGGGGCAGCAGCATCTGTGAAATTCGGAATGAATCTGTGGAAGTACTGCACCATTCTGAGGAAGCGCTGGGCATCCTACTTCGTTTTTGGATAGGCTATATTCCTGATGGCCTCTATGTTCGCCTCCTTAGGCACTAACCATCCATTTCCGACTTGATGGCCCAAGTAGGTAATCTCCCCAGCGCCGAACTGGCACTTCTTAAGGTTTATTACCAAATTGGCCTTTCCCAGGGCAGTTAGAATTTCCTCCAGGATTGTTAGGTGCTCTTCCCAGGTGCTGGCATAGGTGACGATGTCGTCCAAGTATACCACACAGTTCTTTATGCCCGCCAGTACCATGTTCATCAGATGTTGGAAACAGCTGGGAGCATTTTTTTTACCCAAATGGCATAACCCTACATTGATAGATGCCGCTAAGAGTTATAAACGCTGTCCAAGGGCATGACTCCTCAGACAGTGGACTTGCCAATAGCCCTTCTCCAAATCGATCTTGCTTAGATAGAGGGCGCTCCCTAGACTGTCTGAGCAAGCCTCAATCCAGGGAAGGGGGTATGGCTCCGACTCTGTAGCTTCGTTTAACTTTCGATAATCGACACAGAGTCGATCTCTGCTGCCCTCTTTCAGAACTAGGACTACTGGGGAACCCCACGGGCTGTGGCTAGGCTCTATAAGGCCAAGGTCGAGTTGGAGCTTTACCTGCTCCTCAATCCTACGAGCCTTGTCCGGGTTAACCCGGTAATAACCCTGGGCGATGGGCTTCACGCCCTCCTTGATGTTGATGGAGTGCTGTAACACATCCGTGCACCCAAAGGTGTCACGGACGACTTGTGAGTTTCGGAGGAGCACCTAGCAGAAATCTTCCCTGTGGGCGGCGGTGAGGCCTGGTGTGATAACTTCCAGATTCCCTAGTATTTCCGAGTTGATGGCGGGTGCGTATGAGACGGCAGCAGTGCCAACTACTGCCTCTAGGGTGGATGTTTCTTCTCCTGTCATCTCCTCGCTTCATTCTTGATATGGCCTCAGAAGATTTATGTGGAGTCACTTGGCCCTTTGCTTACTGCAATCCACCAAGTAGTTTAGGTCACCCCTGTTTTCCCAAAATCTTGTGGGGTCCTGAGAAGTGGGTTTTGAGGGGCCGCATGGCCCCCTTCCAGAGTACAGTACTAGAATTTGATCTCCTGTCTCGAAAGAACATGAGTAGGCGGTCTCATCAAATTTTAGTTTTACCCGCTCTTGGGTAGCCACTTCTGTAGCTTGGGGCTACCGCCCAAGCGGCTCGAAGGTTCTTCTGGATAGTGGGGAGTTCCTCCACCCAGTCTGTGTGAGCGGGGTCCGCCCATGCGTCGTATAAGATATCAAATGGCGCCCGGGTGGAGTGCGTGTATAACAATTCAAATGGGCTATACCTGGTGGTCTCAGAGGGAGTGTGGCGGGTGGCAAAAAGGGCATACGGGAGGTTATCTTCCCATGAACCACCTCCCTCATGTTCCAATATCTTGAGCATGGTTGAGAGCAACTGATGAAATCGCTCAATGATTCCTTCGCTCTCCGGATGGTAGGGCGTCGAGTGGAAGTGTTTGATGCCGTGACTGGCCATGCCGTCACGGAATTCTTTCGGCATAAAGTGCCAGCCCTGATCCGTTGGAATCGTGGCCAGAAGCCCGAACCTGCAGAAAAACTTTACTAGTGCCTTTACTGCATTCTTTGAGTTCTCGCTCCTTACTGGTATTGCCTCTGGGTAGTGGGTGAACCGATCTATGATCGTGAGGCAAAGGGCATTTCCCGACTTGCTCTTCAGTCTTCCATGCGGGGTAAAGTAGTCAATGACAACGCCCCTGAAGGGGATGCCAACAGAGGGGATATTCCTGAAGGGGGCTTTGGGCACTACCTCAATTGGGTTACCTGCTACTTGGCTGGTGGGACAGGAGGCGATGAGCTGTTTCACGTTCTTGCGGATGCCAGGCCAGTAGAACTTGCTCTTGACGGCACGAGTGGTGCGAGCAACACCGAAGTGACCACTAATGCCGTCGTGAGCCAGACTCAGCACATCCTTTTGTAATGATGGGGGACTACTACGAGTCTATGGCGCACCTGGGATGGCTCATTTGGGCCTCCGGTAACTTTAAGTCAGTTAAGGCATCCTCGCTGGTTACGGCCTCCTGTCGGAGGTGGTGGATTGAGGCGTCTGCCTTCTGCTCCTCTATGACTCTCTCTCTCTCATGAGGGAGGGTTGGGCAGCTGCGGCTCCAGTGATGAGGAGGGCAGAAGGGGCTGGAGTACTCTCGGCCTTCTGAGGGGCAGGGGGTGGCTCCTGGAGCCACAGTATAGATCCTAGGGACAGGCCAGGGGGGCAGGAGCAGGTCTTCTTGTTGTGGTCAGGGGGTCCGTGGGGGGCCACGGGCATGACTGGTTTTAGGCAGTGGAGAGGGATGTAGGGGTCCCTCCACAGGACAAGATCTTGGACAGTAGGTAAGTCCTTCTGATCCCCATTCACCCAGAGGATCATCATTCGCTCATCTTCCTGAGTGACGTCTCCAGGGGTGACTTGGCTATGCAGGATCAGGCTTACCTCTGACCCTGTATCGACTATGTTGGCCAACTTCCGGGGGGGGCTGGACCCATCCAGAGGCACGACCCTCACAGACTCAAGCCCAATCCACCCGGTGGGTCGTTTTGGGCAGGTTACGGTGCCTACTGTCTTCGGTTGATTATACAGAGGGCAGAGCTTGTATGTTGCGGAGAAATGTCCCCGTTTTCCGCAATCGAGGCAGATCTCATGGCGGAACTCCCACTGGGGAGCGTCGCCGGCTGCAGGCGGCGGGCAAGGCGCAGGGGCAGAGGGTGGTTGTGGTGGCCATGGAGGAGGGTGAGAGGGGCCTTGGGCCTATTTCAGCACTGATCAGAGGAGTGTCCCAGCTTCTTGCAATGGCCGCACATCACTGGTTTGCTGGGATTTCCCCCCCTTGGGGGAGCTGACCCACCCAGGAAAGATGGGGGGGGTTAGATCTTCCTCTGCATGGTTCCCTCCTGAGGGTGGTGGGTCTCCCACACATCTGCTATTCGGCAACACTCTGTGAGTGTTGCAGGGGCCTTCTCTGCTACATGGGTGGCCAGGGCAGGAGGGGCGTAGCATAAGGCCAGGGCAGGAGGGGCGTAGCATAAGAAGTGCTCTAGTTTGAATTTCTCAAGTACCTCAGCAGTGCTGGTAGCCCCCTCGGACTTGAGCCATTTTGCTAACGCCCGCTCGGAGTGGTACCCCCCGTCGGACCAAGTCTGGCCTATGTCTCTTGTCTGCCCTCTCCAGTGCCTCCTCCAGCAATCAGGGGTAATCTCGTACGCCTTAGTGACAGCTTGGCGTACAGCTTCCCAATCGCTCCTCTCTTCCACTGAAAGGGCGTGGTAGGCAACAAGTGCCTTTCCTCCCAGGAATTTAGTGAGCACAATGGAGAGTTCCACAGGGGAGAGGGTGCAGCACTCCAGGACTGTCGGCCCTCTCAAGTCATACTTCCAGTTCTGCTTCTGTCCACTTAGGCATGAAGGAGTGGACTTGGCTGAGGGTGCTCATCCCTGCCACAGGAGGGGGTAGGTAGCATTCTTCTGGGCTAGCATTTGGAGTTCATGGGTGTGCTGTCGTTCTCGTTCCTCTCTTTCTTTCTCTTTCTCCTGCCTCTCTATCTCTTCTCTCCTCTCCTGGGTGATTCTTTCTGCCTCTCTCTCTCTCTCTCTCTCTCGCCTCTCTATCTCTTCTCTTCTTTCCTGGGCAATTCTTTCTGCCTCCTCTCTCTTCTCCCGGGCAATTCTCTCTGCCTCTCTATCTCTTCTCTTCTCTCCTGGCCGATTCTCTCTGCCTCTCTATCTCTTCTCTTCTCTCCTGGGCGATTCTCTCTGCCTCTCTCTCCTGCCTCTCTCTCTCTCTCTTGCCTCTCTATCTCTTCTCTTCTCTCCTGGGCAATTCTTTCTGCCTCCTCTCTCTTCTCCTGGGCAATTCTCTCTGCCTCTCTCTCCTCCCTCTCTATCTCTTCTGTTATCTCCTGGGTGATTCTCTCTGCCTCTCTCTCCTGCCTCTCTGTCTCTTCTCTTCTCTCCTGGGTGATTCTCTCTGCCTCTCTCTCCTGCCTCTCTATCTCTTCTCTTCTCTCCTGGGCAATTCTCTCTGCCTCTCTCTCTCTCTCTCTCTTGCCTCTCTATCTCTTCTCTTCTCTCCTGGGCGATTCTTTCTGCCTCCTTTCTGCCTTTGCAGTATCTAGTTGCCCCTGGACCCAGTCCCGTAATTCTTGACCTGACATTCCCAGGTCTTTTCCTGCCTGCATGTAGAACTTAAAGTCCTCATTGTGGTGGGCTCTTGTAGCTGGCATACTGACAAATTTACTTGTCCAGTGAACTCAAAGAAATAACTAAATGGGTTCAGGAACCACTTTGAAGTTAAAATATATTTTATCTCTTGCACGGCCTTGGCCAGGTATCGCGGAGACAGAGTATTTGGAACTTGAATGGGAGTCCTGAGGGACGTGGTGGGCATCACAAATGGACGTGGGCGTCACGAAGGACGTGGAATTGGCGTCACAAGGATGTGGAATTGACGTCATGAGGACCTGGTGGGCATCACAAAGGACGTGGAATGGGTGTCATGAGGGACATGGAATCGGCATCACGAGGACTTAGTGGGCATCACAAAGGATGTGGGTTTGGCGTCAAGAGGATGTGGTGGGCATCACAAAGGACATGAGCGTCATGAAGGACGTGGAATGGGCGTCATGAAGGACATGGAGTTGGCGTCACAAGGACATGGTGGGCATCACAATGGACGTGGATGTCACAAAGGACGTGGACTGGGCGTCACGAAGGATGTGGTGGGCGTCACGAAGGACATGGAATGGGCGTCATGAGGGACATGGAATTGGCGTCACGAGGACGTGGTGGGTGTCACAATGGACATGGGCGTCACAAAGGACGTGGATTTGGGCATCTCGTAAGACTGAGCATTTGAGTGTTCTGTAGGACTTGGGATTTTGGGGGGTCTTGTAAGACGTGAGCATTTGGGCGTCCAGTAGGACTTAGGATTTGGGGCACCTTGTAAGACGTGAGAGTTTGGGCATCCTGTAGGACTTAGGATTTAGGCGTCTCGTAAGACTGAGAATTTCGGCATCCCATAGGACTTCGGATTTTGGGGTATCTTGTAAGCTGTGAGAGTTTGGGCATCCCATAGGACTTAGGATTTAGGCGTCTCGTAAGACTGAGAATTTGGGCATCCCCTAGGACTTGGGATTTTGGGGCGTCTCGTAAGACATGAGAGTTTGGGCATCCTGTAGGACTTAGGATTTTTGGAGTCTTGTAAGATGTGAGAATTTGGGCGTCCCGTAGGACGAGGACTTTAGGAGTCTCATAAGACGTGAGAATTTGAAAGAGAAAAAAAAATTTGCTGAGAGTAGGAACAATTCTAAACAACAAACTACTCGGGAATGAATGAAAAATGGGGTAGACACGTGGGGAGGGGAGGGTTGAAGGTCATCTGGTTCCCACCGATGTGGCTATTTTTAGATACTGGTTGAATGACCCTTTTGTGTTTACACAACACCCTCTGGTCTCCTGACAACGGGGGAATTTCCCAGGATGGGTATATAATGACAGAATTTCGCTTTCCTAATACCTAAGTTCTAGCTATTCTGAGAGAGAGTATTTCAGCAATGCAAACTGACTTCGTTTTGTCCCACGTGGGAATTTATTTGCGCCTAAATAATTAGCCAATGCAAAATGTGAAGTAACATTTAACACAGAGGAATTTCTGTCGCACTATTCCTTGAACAGAAAACTGGCAAAGATTTTAAGACAGAGAAATTTCGCACTATTCCTCACACAAAAATGGTTAGCACTTATTATTTCCTATTTACCTATCCTGAAAAAAGGCATGCATTACAAAACTAATACAGCAGTTCTCTCTCAGTGGGTACATGCGTCCCTAATTCCCTAATTTCCTAGGAACAGTCATGGTTGTAAAAGTAATCTTTAAAATTTTGCTAAGATACACACTCCACTTACGTGGATCCCTCTTGGTCTGTGCTCTTGGTACCAGGTTCAGAATTCGTCTCACACCCAGCTTAGCTTTGTTAATAGCTGATCTGGTGAGTTGCAAATGCAATGAAGCAACAATAGATGGGAAAATGCAACTGCTAAATGAGATCCTGACAAGGTCGCCATTTTTACAAATTTCCCTGGGTTATATGATTTCTAGAGATTTTTACAGGCCGACAATGGAACTTTATTTATTTGGCCTTGGAGTTCTGACTTACGTAAAGGGAAATCATAAAAAAAAACAAAGAAAAAGGGATGATTTTAGGAGCTGAAGGCTCTACTTCATAAGGAAATGTTACGTAAACACTTGGGATAAATTAAGGAATTATATTTACAAAAGAAAAGCATTAGAAGGGAAAATTGGTAATTGAATTGCTAAAGGGCGTGCAACACCTGAAGATCCTCCTACTGGAGTCTTGAATAAGGGCAAGGCACAGTCCAAGATGAGTCCACTGCGAATAGGTCCCTCTGCAAGAGAGATTTGCACATTACACGCCAGTAAAGGAAAAATATAACACAGAATATGACTCGAGTCTGCACTGAGGGTGCCAAGGACTCAAGAATCCTGGGTAGGTCCTTTCGAGGATGACTGTAGTACTAGGTCAGCGGTTGGAGGTGGACTGTAGATCAGGGCCTGAGTTCAAGGAGGATTGTAGTACTGGGTTCACATCAGGAGTCTAGGTGGAAGGGTGGAGGGTGACCTCTCAGTGTCTTGTATCACTCACCCGCATGCATGGCTAACTGCAAAAATGTCTCTGTCCAAGGCCCTTTTTAAGGGGTCCCAGTAATAGGCCCACGTGGCAGCAGGCTAAGGCTGTGTCACTCGTCCAGGTGTTCCAGCCATCTGCTTGTATTCCCCAAGGTATTCCTGCAGAAAGACAATCCAGCCAAACTCAATCTGCCTTCAGAATGGTTTTCTTAAGCAGCTTAGTTGAACTAAGCTGCTTAAGGGAGTGACCATCAGCCTCTCATCCTCGACCTCATCGACCGTGCCTTCTGAATGATTTTCCCAGGTGAAAAAAAGGGGACAGATCGGGATGTTGATAATTTTAATGTGCTGGTGACTAGGTCAATTGGGGTCGCCTGTGCAGCAACGAATTTACTCTCAATAGCTTAAGGCAAGTACGGGCCAGCTTTCAGCGATTTCTTTACTTTCACTAAATTCAAGGCTAAACTAAGGAAAGCTGAATGGTCGCTATGCTACGACTTCTTGATAACTATAATAATAATAATAATATGTATATATATATATATATATATATATATATATATATATATATATATATATATATATATATATATATATATATATATATATATATATATATATATATATATATATATATATATATATATATAAATGTATATATATATACATATATATATATACATCTATATTTGTACCCTCTATGGTTGACAGCCAGCCAAGGAAGGGCCGACTGGATTTGGGTGGCCCTAGGTGGCCGCTCTAGAGGCCGAAATGTGTTTTGGGTAATCAAGTGGGCCAAAATTAGGAAATGTCCCCAATATCAGATTTTGGGCAGTCAGGGCATTTAGGACCAGGTCATTAACTTAACCTGACCTAAGCAAAATGTTGCTTCCTTCCCTTTCTCCAGTCACCTCCATCCATCAGCCTGTTCCTTTCCTTCATTTCCTCAAATTTTCTCTTGTTCCTCCTCCTATTGACCTCTTCATGAGTAGTCAAGTTAAAGCTGATATTAACACTGCTTCTCTTGTTATCATTATTACTGACGTTCCTCTCATTCTACTTCCTTATCTTAACTGCTGCTGTTCTTTTCTCCTTCTCAGGCTGTCTATTCTTCTTGAAGTCTTTTGCAAGAGAAAACATGGACGCACAAGTTTTTTCTCCCGGAGATTTAAGATCTTTGAGGTACAACCATTTTGTGAGAAAGTATGGAAAGAAGACATTTCATTTAGTGATGATGAGGCTCGTGTTTCCCTGTGGACAACACAGGAGAATCCACGAGATTCTCATCGACATCGAAGTTCCACTAAAAGGGAAAAGTCCCTTCACTCCCCAGGAGGTAACAAATCTCACAGATAAGCTTCCTGAAGATCTGGACATCACAGTGATGAACAAAATCTGCCAGGCTCTTTGGCAAAAGGGTGTGAATGACCCTGGTGACGAACTCAGAGGATTAATGAAACAGATAAAAGATGAGAGGAACTTTGTTAGCCATGAAGAGCCTCATATGTCAGACACTGATTTGAAGGGTAAATTCAGAGACTTTCAAGCAATGCTTGAAGAAACTCTTGAGAAAACAAAGACTCTCTTTCCCTCTAATTCTAGTGAAATTGACCAGCTTAAAGCAGAGATCCAAGATGCTGTTCCAAAGCTCCTAGAAAAGATCCGTGAGAAATATGATCTCTCAAACCCACAGGATCGACAAAGGTTTGAAAAAGAAATAGAAGAGAATGGGAGTGACCTTTCTGACATGATACAAGAATCAGCTGAAGCAGAACTTGTGTGTCTTAATGAACGCCTCTGTCAGATTTTGCCTTACGACTGGCTCGCTCAGTATGGTACAACAGATCCAGGTAACATCATAGTCTATTTACAAGTGGAGGATGATCAGGAGTTAAATAGAGGTCCCCATGGCAATAAAAGTATCATTGTAAATCAAAAAGAAATCCTCAGCATTAAAAACCCAATGGGAAAAGACCCTGAAGTTGTGATTATATCTGGAGATGCAGGTTCTGGAAAGACCACAATTCTTTGTTCCTATGCAGAGGGATGGTGCAGAAAGACAATGGATTTGCCAGAAGTCTCTTCCTTCCCATTATTACTTAATATGCAGTTCAGGAATCATGATCACGACAACTTTGATGATTACCTTAAGAGCTTGATTCCAAAAACTATTGCTCTGTTTACTTTTGATCTTGTCAAATCGGTAGTCCTAGGTTCAAAGTGTTTGGTCTTATGTGATGGCTACGATGAAGCCAACACCAGTTCCATAACACTTTTCAGAGAAATGTTGGGACTTAATTCAGATAACATGAAGTTTGTTGTCACAACACGTCCAGGGAATACTGTGGGACTAACGGATATTGTGAACACAGATAAACGTTCCAGAATCAACCTCAAAGTTTCAGGTCTTCGGGAAGAGGACATGAAATTGCTCACAGAAAAGCTCATTGGCCACCTGGTGAAAGATGATGACGTCACCCAACAGGAGCAAATGAAAAAAGGGCTTCTTCAGAAAATGCAAGAAATGAACACTGACACTAGAGCCGTCCTGCAAACCCCACTATATTTTAACCTGTTCATTCTCCTTTACATTGAGTGTCCAGATTTAAGGGATGAAATGAGCACCAAGACATCAGTCTACTTACAGCTGAGAAAGCACAAAATCAAGAGAATCTCCTACAAGACAGGAATCTCTGAAGAATCACTGGAGGAGGAATTTGATGCACTGTACAGAAAATGGTCTCTGAAGCATTACATTGAGGAAAAATATGAATGGTCTGAGGCAGATGTAAGAAGCTTTAAAAGGGAGATTAGCTGTCCAGAACTACTTCAAAACTTTAATGCCATCATGTCATCCTATTTCTCCATAAAGAAAGCAATGAAGCAACTGGAGATAGTAATGGTATACTGCCACAGACACAGAAGTGAGCAGGAGTTTGCAGCTGCAGGCAGTATCTGTGATGACATCATCACATCAATTGGAAGGAGGCCACAAGGACGAAGAAACATTGTTCGAGATGTGCTGCTGCAGTCGAAAAGATTGTGGGATGGAAGAGATCTAAAACAATTATTTGAGAAATGCAGTGAAGTCATTTCCTTCATACCAGGAATACTTTACGGTACTGAGAGAGATGTGTTGTATGATACAATACACCATATTCATGAACTCTATGTATCATACAGCCTCTCTCATAGTGTATATGATGACCTTTTAGAACCGTGTACTGAAACTAGACTTGACGAAAAGGTTCTGGAATCGCTTGTATCACAGATGGAGAGAAAAACTTCTCTGAAGGGTAGAGTAATATTCGAAGAACCCAAGAGTCTTCATGTCCTACCCTCCTTACTGCCTAAACTGAGGCCCAGTGAGATTTTATTGGATTTTTCACATTCAGAAGCACCAAGAGATCTCTCTCAACTCAACGAAACATTAAAAGCTGCATCTCGATCGAATGTTCAAATAGAGATTTGGATGAGGATACGTCTAGGGGAATATGCACGACTTTCAGGAGAGGTTCTGCATCCAGTGGATAAATTACGTAAGTAGGAACTTAACCTTTACTCCCTTAATTATAAAGAACTGAAACCTTCAGCCATCACTCAAACAACTTTAGCTTTTTAGTTATTCTCTGCTTCTTTTTCTTCTTCATCTTTGGTAATGACTCTTCATGAGTCGTTTATGTAGAGCAACTCTTTAGAAAAAGAAGAAGAAAAGAAAGTATCAACGTCACTGAATTGCTTGTTTGTTTTTTAATAGAGATTTTAAAGTTATGTATATATATATATATATATATATATATATATATATATATATATATATATATATATATATATATATATATATATATATATATATATATATATAGTGAGCTATATAACAATCAAAACAGCAACAGTTTACTTATACTGCTTTTTTAATTAGTCATTATTTTTATTTTCTGTTGTAGGTAATATAATAATAATAATATCTCAAAAATTCGTCTCATTTGTCTCATCCCACAGGACTGACCATTCATGACGATGGATACCAAGACTTGGAGAGCCTTCGTCCCTTTTCTCTCATGAATTCAGCAAAGGAACTGAGATTAAGATACTTCATGGAAGATGCTCCCGGGGAACGGGCTGCCCAAGTCTTAAACAGGACTTTGGTTCCCACAGACAGGGAAGAAGGAGGCACCACTGACTTAGTGATTACCTTTGATGAAGGTGAGTATCAGTATCATCCAGAGTCAACCGTCTTGAAAGAAAATGTTCCTGTTCTTTTTCCTTCTTCTGTCCTTCTCCTACTCCTCCTCTTCCATTACGAATAGAATGAAAAGAAGAAGCAAGAGTAGCAGGAGGAGAAAAAGAAGCAGAGGCCAGGAAAAGGAAGACTTTAGAAATATAATGTCGAATAATAAGAGTATTGAAAGTCTTCATTACGTTTTATGCTATTTCTATTTTAACCTCCTCCTGACTTCCTCTTAATTATAATAATACAGTGATTCTCCTTGGGCAAGTTTTATAGACAGACATATAGAAATATATCTATTTATATGTATATATATATATATATATATATATATATATATATATATATATATATATATATATATATAGAGAGAGAGAGAGAGAGAGAGAGAGAGAGAGAGAGATCGCCAGCTGCAGAGGGTTGAAGTCGCCGCCATGGCAATGCATCTGATGACGTCACACACGCGCACGTGATCGGAATCTGATGGCCAATTCCATCCCCTTCCGTACCGATTTCTAATTCCCTCTCGTGATTTTCCAATTCTCGGGAATTTCAAATTCTCACGATTCAAGAATTTCCAGTTCTCAGAAATTTCAAATTCTCGAGAATTTCAAATTGTCGGGATTTTCAATTTCTCGCTATTCGAGAATTTCAAATTCTCGTGATTCGAGAATTTCCAATTCTCAGAAATTTACAATTCTCACGAATTTATAATTTTCGAGAATTTCGAATTCTTGTGATTCGAGAATTTCCAGTCTATATCATCACCATCTATAGGTATCAGCATGTAGGCCTATATCATCAAGAAATATAATAATAATAATAATAATAATAATAATAATAATAATAATAATAATAATAATAATAATAATAATAATAATAATAATAATAATCAAACCTTCAACCATAACTCAAACAACTTTAGCTTTTTAGCTTTTCTCTGCTTCTTCTTCTTCTACATCTTTGGTAATGGCCTCCTCATGAGTTATTTATGTAGAGCAGCTCTGAAGAAGAAGAAGAGGAAAGGAAAGTAACAACGTCACTGAATTGCCTCTTTCTCTTGATCAGAGATTTGAAAGAGTTATGTCAATATATCGGCATGTGTGTATTTTTCTATGTCTCACTATACATATAGCCCTTTGTTGGCCGAATCGCTTGAGCTTCAGACTGTCACTCGATGGGCCGGAGTTCAATTCCCGCGGCCGGCTGATGAAGAGTTAGAGGAATGTATTTCTGGTGATAGAAATTCATTTCTCGCTATAATGTGGTTCGGATTCCACAGTAAGCTGTAGGTCCCGTTGCTAAGTAACCAATTGGTTCTTAGCCACGTAAAATAAGTCTAATCCTTCGGGCCAGCCCTAGGAGAGCTGTTAATCAGCTCAGTGGTCTGGTAAAACTAAGTTATACTTACTTCACTATACATATATCATATAGTATATTTATATATATATATATATATATATATATATATATATATATATATATATATATATATATATATATACAGTAGGTAACCAATTGGTTCTTAGCCATGTAAAATAAGTCTAATCCTTCGGGCCAGCCCTAGGAGTGCTGCTAATCAGCTCAGTGGTCTGGTTAAACTAAGATATACTTAATGTGTGTGTGTGTGAGTGTTGAGCAAGAGTGAGTGCCGGTCAAGAACAGTAGGTGTTTATATCCTGCCATTTTTGTCTTTCCTCAGATCAAGACATAAAGCTTCTACTCCAGTCACTGGCTGTTCGCCCTTTGAGGGAAATAACTTTTTCGATGCCTTCTCGCAGGATGCCTGATGATGTTGAGGTCTTGAAGAAGGTGTGCAGGGCGAAAGGAATCAAACGGTTATGTGTTAAGGGGGCCGGCCGGCGACAATATATGGAGGTATAGGACGAAAAATGCAAAATCCTGAAAAAAATATATGCGCTTTGTATGGCAATGGAGAATGTGCCTACGAAATATTTTGCCAAAATTCCTTTTAGTTTTGTAGTTACAGGGTATTTAGTAAAAGTAACTCAGTGAGCCAAAAACATGAATCCCTACAAGAAAATGTAGTATGTCTTCTGTTATCGTACATTTTTATAATTATTACATTTTATATCAAACAAATTGTGAGCAATGGCATCTCTCACAACTCCAGCATCATAACAGCTCAGCAGCTACCTTCCTCAGTGTGATCAGAAGCGTCGTAACGGTTGCACGTCATATTTTCACCTCTGTCATTCGATCACTTTTACGTCTGTTTTTCTTTCTTTTGGCAAAAATTCATCATGCCAAAGAGGAAAAGACAAGTAAAACATCTTTTATCCCTACAAGAGAAGACGACTAGCTCCAAGAAGAGTTCAAGAACCGATAATATTAGTGGAATTAGTGAAAGAGAGAGTGCGAGTACTATTGTGGAGGGAGGGCCCGGCTAACTCGCCTCGGTGCCCCAGGCTACGCCTGACCTTGATCTCACTCCCACTACATCCACTGTTGCTACAGCCACGCCTTCTACATCCACTGCTGGTGCTTTCACGCACAAGACTCTTATTGGTATACGCACGTCATTGCTGGAAAGAGAAGGAAGTAGCAACAATAGCGAAGATATTGATGAGGAAGATAATGAACTCATTCTCATAAGTAGAAAAAGATTGCGAGAGATTTGTGCTAAAATATTGCCTAGGTGCACATGTACAAAAAATTATATAGTGCAATTTGAAAACGATGGTTTTGAAACAACAATTAAAAGATCCTGCAAGAAATGTCGCCTTAGATCAACATCTTTACCCACTAAATGCCCTACAGATGAAATTGCAAAAACATCTGCTGACGTATTCAAGAGTAATGCCGCATTGATATACCATTCCATTTTAGAAGACTATGGATTTGCGGGAATGAAACGTCTTCAAGCAGCAATGGGAATAAAACCAATGGGAAACTATAAGTTCGGGAGATACTTGAAGTATTTATATGAAGAAATGGAAAAACATTATAAGGCCAGACAAGAAGATATATATGAACGAATAAGAAAATATTATAGAGAAGAGTTGGATATACTTCCAGATGAAAATGGAAACTTGAATATTGATGTATCATACGATGGAACGTGGATGAAACCCTCTCGTAAGAGAATAATACCCTGCCGCAAGAAAAGGCAGGGGGGGACCAGGAGCCTAAAGAAGCAAGATTTTTAGCAAATGGATCTTCATTTATGATTAAATTATGATAAATAACATAGTTTTGGTTTATTAATACCCAAAAATGATTATAACAATCACAATTGTCATGATTTATTAACATTGTCTTTGTCGAAATACAAAGAAAAACTTTGAACGCCCGTATCTCAAAACTATACTTTTTGACCTTCAAAATCTATCTCCTCCCTCAGTTTTAAAGCTATAGCATTGAAATTTGGTACATAGCTTCGTAAGACGTTCTAGAACAATAAAATGAAGCCCTTTTTAAAAAATTTTATCATGATTTTTTTTTATGTGATTGTTTGCATGATTTTTCGAGTTTTTTTTTACCCCAACTAAAAAATTCATATCTAGCAAAAAAATTACTTTTATAAAAAAATCTCTTCATTTTATTGGAGGTCTACATCAGGTCTATATATGGCAGTAATCTCAGGTCTTAATATTAAGTATCCAGGGAGGAGATAGATTTTGAAAAATGGTTATTTTCGGGATAAATCGCGCTGGCGTCACAAAACCAAAGGTCAGAGGCAAAAATCATATGCGGTTTGGAGATGTCCTAAGCCCCCTATTAAGTGGTATGAATGTTAAAGTCCTGCCCTTAAAAAACGGTAGAATCCTGATAGTGAATAAGAAGAAAAAGAAGAAGAAATGGATGATGAACAAGATGAAAAGAAGAGAAAAAGGAAGAAGAAGAAGAAGAGAAGGAGAAAAAAGAAGAAGAAGGCCCCACCTCCAGGGAGGAGATGTCACCCAGTGAAGACTTGAAGAAGAGGAAAGGAAGGAACAACCTGCCTCCTGCGGCTGCTGCTGTTTCTCATGAAAGGCTTCCGGTGAATTTCGTCCCGGGTCTCTTTTGCTTCTTTAATGCCTTTATTCTTTGTTTAGAGAGAGAGTACTCTCAATATTAAGACCTGTATTAGTCGTACCAATGGAAAGCCCACAGAAGCTCATCAGCAGCAAGTCTATTTTTCAGTGCACCTCTCTCTGTCTCTCTCTCTCTCTAAGGTTGGCTTCACGGGAAAAACGAGAGATTATTCACTGCCTCTTTCACACTTCCAGTGCTGAATCATCTCCCTCCCTAACACTTTCTAGGCCCTCCTCTTTCCCTCCCCTAGTCTCCCACATGGCCAAGCCACTTGAAAGCACTCTGCTCCATCTTTTCTGTGCTTAAGAACTCCATTCTGTCCTAACATAAATAGAGAACGATTCTTCCATAATTCAAGTTATTCTGTTCTATAAATATATATATATATATATATATATATATATATATATATATATATATATATATATATATATATATATATATATATACACATATACACACGATGACTCAAAATATGAAGTCAGACAGACAAGGCTTGTGAGTCCAATGGCGTCTCTCCTAGTGTTCTGAAATTGCTCCCAATACAGAGGATTTATGTAATATTCACTTGCTGCATTCTCCATTGCTGAATTAACGTCTTCTGCCTTACATCCTAGTTTGTGGCCCATTGCTAGAATGTTGCTGTTGGCCAATCTGACAAGTATTGGGGACATTTTCACATCATCATCATATGTCAGAGCAGTGTCAAATAATACTCTGAATTCTGTCTACATACAGTACAGATAAGGAAATGGCTAAGAACTGCTAGATATTATCATTTGTTTGTTTGTTTTTGTTTTCTAGAATATATTATGTCTGTCAGCCTCCTCTGTCAGCCTCCTTTGTGTTGTTTTGCAGGTGAAGGAAGTAGTGGTCATTCATTATACGCTAAGGCTTTTTCTTCTTTATTTAGCTGCTTTTCAAGTTCCTCTTGTAAGAGTGACAATGTTGCAAACGTTCCATAATATGGTTTTTTCTTTTTTTAGTTCTGCTTTGACATGTTTTTGACTCTTGAGATTTATTTGTTTATCTTTCATGTCCTTTTCTTGGACCATATTTGAGATACTGTTGTATTTTCATTGCTATAATATTGCAATCAATAGACTTACTATCTATCTATCTATCTATCTATCTATCTATCTATCTATCTATCTATCTATCTATATGGAAATACTGAAATGCCAAGGATGCCTTTGTCATGGTTTAGTGAATGTTTAAGCTTTGCAAATAAACTGAATGCTGACATTGTGTGTTTTATTAGCCTTGTTATGCATAAATAATTAAGTAGCTTTAGTAACAAGGTTTCATACTGGAAATGGAAAACCATTTGGTTTTTGAGAATAAAAATATAATGGCAACTTTATCATAATCTTTTGTAATCTGCATTTTGGTAATGCTTCAAATGCATACAACTTATGATACTGAATGTATATGCATATTGTATCAACAATCATGTAAAACAAGGAAAATGCAGCAAAAGAAAGTTATTCAAAATAATTCAGTGATTAATTCAACAGAATCACAAATAGAATTGATGAGCAATTCAATAAAAAGGCAAAGTCAGTCAGTCAAAAGATTCAACTTGTAGAAAGTTTGATAAACTTGTCAAGAGAACAAGTATAGTACCAAAATTATTTCATGATAAAAATGCAGTGGTCAGTGAGTGAGTGAGTCAAACTATTGACCTTCCAAAGCATGATTGAAACAGAAGGGGCAATCAATGAATATTGGGGAAGTGGAAATGTGTTTTGAATCTCAGAAGACGAAAACCTCTTTAGTTTCTTCAGATGAGACCAACTGAATAATGGAACGGATGAAAGTCTCTATGAACACGTTATCAGAAACTTTGACATGTCAAAAGAAAGAGGCACCTTTTCAGTTTATTACGGGGAAGGGAAATCAATGTATTGATAGCAAGGGGAGAAGGGAAAACTTGATGATATGAAATAAGAGAAAGACTTTCATGTCTCATTGAATTTGGATAATTATGGGTAGAGTTATACTACTGTCTTCCTCCACCACCTTTGGGGGGAGAGAGAGAGACTGTCTGGGACTTTCTCCTCAACAGGGTCTAATAAAATAAAGTCCATGTGTGACCTTTCTATACAGTTTACCAAAGGCAACAAGTGTAAAGGCTTGGGAAAGGTAAGAGGAGGCCTATTATTAAATCAAAGAATTTTTTTAGACAACTGAAAAAAATTACCAAGCACTGGAATTACACAACTCATTCAGTTGTAAAAATGAGAACTGGAAGGAATTGATCAAAGGCACAGAGAAAATAAACGAACACAAGCCAGAAGGAGGAGGAGGAGAGAGCTGTTTCAGAGCCAACCATCTACTGCTACTACTACTTCTTGAGGCCAGTGACAGACAGGAAGGAAGGAAGGAAGAAAAGAGGTCCAGTATCATACCAGATGTGTTTTAAGCGGACGACAAATCCAGAGGAGCTGCCTTTTGGTGAGTTTTACAGCCACGCATTTATTCATTATTCAATGTTTTGAAGAATAAATGATTATAGAAATTGTAGGCTTAACTAATTAATACATTAATGCCCAGTGGCAGGAAAGAGGTTAGTATACAGCATACTAGGAAGTTCAGAGAATCATGAGGTTATAGGATATTAACAAACATGTCTAATCTTGCTGCTGCTGACTGAAGAGGAGCCATATTCTCGTAGGAGGAGGACTCCAAGCATAAGAAGCCTCGTGTCATTTTCAACTTGAGTGAGTGAAGAGGTCAGAATCAGTAGCATCACCACCTTGTGAAAAAATAGTCTTCTCCTTCTTACTCACTCTATCTTATGTCTTTTACAAATCAATATGGCTGAATGCAAGGCTCCAAGAATAAACAACCTCTTGAATTATAGAATAGAGAACGCTCTAACAATATTCTGAAAGTAGACAAGAAAGGACAGATTTTAGCGCGGCATGACTTCCTGCCGCTGGCCATTGGTGTGAACAGAGTGACGCCCTGTCCGGATTCTTCACCTAATATTTTGATACGGGCGTTTCATCAAAATCTTTGCACATGTACAACTTCACGCTCCTTCGTAAACATGCACACTTGCAATAATAGGCTCTTATAACTTTATATATACGTGTGCATGAGTATATTAGTTTGCACATTTGAACACATTTGAAAGTACAGACACTTTCAGGTATAATATATATATATATATATATATATATATATATATATATATATATATATATATATATATATATATATATATATATATATATATATATATATAGTGTGTGTTTGTGTGTGAGGGTGCGAAAGAAAGAGCAGGTAGAGAAGTACTGCTAGTTTATTGAAGAAATGGCCTGCTTATAAAGCGGCATGCGGACGTCAGTCCAAAGACAGACAAGTGACCCGAGGTCAATTATTCTCTATGCAAAACGGGACGTACATACAGATAACGTGACAATTGAAAATAGTAGATTAGACACAAAAATACTCTGACACATACACAATATATAAAGGCAAAAAGAATAGGTAATAAATGTACAGTTACATAAATAAAAAATAGGGCTGAGTACCCTGATCTAGGGTCAGGTGTGAAGGCACCATAGAAAACAGGAGGTTCTTCACAGAAAACCTGTTGAGCAGGGACTTTACAATACTCTCCCCCACCCCCCCCCCAACAAGACGTAGGTAACGTCTGATCAAAGCAGGTATCTGCTGGGGCGGCGGAGAGGGCCTCAGCTCTTCGATGTCAGCTTGGGGGTGCGTTCGACTTTGGTGCATTGTGTATGGGAGTGGTTGGTTGTTCCCCTCTCTGGGCCCGGGGCCTTATGGGGGTGCCCATGCGACTTTCTTGTGGGTGGGGTGGGCTGAGGGGGCGACGTTTCCTGAGGGGGCCACTGGGGAGTGCCACCGACGTCCTCCTCCAGGAGTGCGGGCTTGAGGTGGTCTACCGACACCCAGTCGTCCTTCCCGTGGATGGCAACCCGGAATGCCTTTTTGTTTCTCTCCAGCATGAGGAAAGGCCCCCTGTAGGGCCTGGTTAAGGGTGGGCGGACAGCGTCATTCCTGACGAAGATGTGGGTGGTGGAGGACAGACTGGGAGGCATGAAGGGGGACATCCTGTTGTTATACGTCCGCTAGCATGGGGCGAACTTTCCAACCTTGTCGCGGAGCCTCTGTGTTGTTAGGTTGTCCCGGTCCTCCGTGATGAGTTCGCCTGGGACTACGAGGGACTCCCCATAGACTTTTTCTGCTGCGGCGGGTCGCCGTTGCCTCTGGGGGCGGTCCTCAACCCGAGGAGGACCCAGGGCAGCTGGTACTTCCAATTGTCGGCGGTGCAACGACCCATGAGGGACGCCTACAGGGACCTGTGGAACCTTTTCACCAATCCATTGGCTGCGGGGTTGTAGGTGGTGGTACTGTGGTGAGCAGTCCCCAGCAGGCATGCCAGGGCGGTCCACAGCTCAGACAGGAAAGCTGGGCCCCTCTCCGTGGTTATATGGCCCGAGACACCGAACTGGCTGACCCAGCTGGAGAGGAGGGCCTCAGCACACGCACTGGCGGTGGCTTCTTCCATGGGCGTTGCTTCGGGCCACCTGGTGGAGCAGTTGACGACTGTCAGGAGGTACCTGGCTCCTCCTGATGGGGGAAGAGGACCCACTACGTCGACGTGGGTGTGCCCAAAACGTCTTCCCGGCTGGGGAAAGTCGCCCACCCCCGATTCGGTGTGACGCCCTACTTTGCTGGTCTGGCACTGAATGCATTGCCTCGCCCAGGCCGTTGCATCCTTCCATATGCTGTGCCAGACAAACTTCTCTGCCAGCAGCTTGGCCGTCATCCTGCGGGAGGGGTGGGACAGTCCGTGGATGATGTCGAAGACCAGACGACAACGGGAGGTGGGCACCAGTGGGCGGGGGTGGCCAGTGCTTACGTCGCTCAGCAGTGTTGGCACCCCAGGGGCGACAGGCACATCCTTCCACTTCAGCGACGTGATGGCAGTGCGGTAAGCTGGAATCTCTGGGTCAGTGGCCTGTTCCCGGGCGAGGTCCTCGTAGTCGATCCCAAGCTGCGTCACATTGATTTTGATCCTCGAGAGGGCGTCTGCTACAGGGTTTTTCCTGATGGGGAGGTGCTTGATGGTGCAAGTGAACTCTGCGATGGCCGCGAGGTGCCACTGCTGCCTGGAGGACCATGCATCCCCCAGCTTTGTAAAGGCGTGGATCAGTGGCTGGTGGTCCGTCCAAATTGTGAAGGGCGTACCCTACAGGAGGAATTTGAAGTGGCGTACTGCCTGGTACACCGCGAAGAGTTCCCTGTCGAAGGTGCTGTAGTGGGACTCGTTGGGGCTGAGTTTCCTGCTGAAGAAGGCGATGGGCTGAGGGGGTCTGTTGACGACCTGCTCCAGGATGGCCCCACAGGCGACGTTACTGGCGTCCGTTGTTAGCTGGAGCGGGGCATTGCTGTCCTGGTGGGCCAAGGCTGTTGCCGAGGGTGGCCTTCATCAGGGAGAAGGCCCACTGCTGGTCGGGGCCCCACACTAAAGTCTTCGGATGGCCCTTCAGGATCTCGTCAGGGGGGCCATGGTGTGCGCGACCCCCGGGATGAACCTCCTATAGTTGTTGACCATCCCGAGGAATTATCTTACGCCCTTGACAGAGGTAGGGGTGGGGAACCTGATGACGGCCTCGACCTTCGATGCAAGTGGGTGGACGCCTCCCGGGGATATCTTGTGGCCCAGGAAGTTAACTCTATCAACGCCGAAGGTACACTTGTCGAACCTGACAACGAGGCAGTTCTCCTGCAGGCGCTGCAAGACCTTCCGGATATGCCACAGGTGTTCTTTGTGGGACCTGGAAAAAATTAGGATGTCATTGATATAGCAGACGCAGAAGTTCAGGTCCCCCAGGATGCTGTCCATCAGTCTTTGGAAAGTTCCCCCTGCGTTCCTCAGGCCGAAGGTGGAGAAGGCAAAGATGTAGGACCCGAAGGGCATGATGATTGCGGTTTTGGGAATGTCTTCTGGAGCTACTGGTACCAGGAAATAAGACTTTAAAAGATCTAGTTTGGAAAATATTTTGGCCCCGTGGAAAGAGGCTGTGAGGTCTTGCATGTTTGGGAGAGGGTAGTGGTCTGGCTCTATAGCGAGGTTGAGCCGCCTGTAGTCACTGCAGGGTCTCCAGGAGCCATCCGGTTTCTGCACCATGTGAATGCCCATACGCTCTATGGAGCATTCTTGGCCTCCTGAAGGCGCTGAGGAAGGCTGCGTGTGTGGGGGCCTCCTTGATGTAATGATATATTCCATGTTTGGTGGGGGCCCCGGGCACCTGACGGAGTTCGGGCCTGAACACCTCAGGGAATTCCTTCAGGAGGGAGGTGTATTGGTGGGGAGCAATGGAACAGACTGTGGGCGCGCTGGGGCCCGGTGCCAGGGGCAGGGACTGGCAGGACTCGGTGTCCAGCAGGCGTTTGCGGCCAACATCGACTGCCAGTCCGAAGTGGGCCAGGAAGTCCGCACCCAGGAGTGGGGTCCTCACGTCCACGACGATGAAGTTCCACTTGTATCTCCAGCCCAGGATGGAGACCAACAGGAGCTTGGTGCTGTAGGAGAGGATGGGGGACCCGTTGGTGGCCGTCAGGGAGGCAGCCGGGCCCGGCGGGTGTTTGCGGTCCTCTCTGGAAGGCGGGAACACTGACCGCACAGCCCCAGTGTCGATCAGTATCATCCTGCCAGAGACAGTGTCGCGGACGTAGAACCCCGCTGGTGCGGGGGGTGTTTCTGCTGCCATGGCGGCCTATGAGGGTGGACGCCGCTTCCCCCATTTTTTGGATGAGCAAAAAGGCAGGGGGCTTTGCAGTTTCGGGCGTCTTTGCCAAACCTCCGGTAGTAGTAGCAAAGCCCTGGCCTTTCCTTATCTGTGCTGGGTTCCTCCGGCTGGAGGCAGTTGATGGGCGGGCGTGGATGCCTGCGGGCGTGGATGGCTGCCCTCGTGGAGTCAGTCAGCTGCTGCACCGTTCTGATCAAATCCTCGACTGGCAGGGTGTAGGGCTCCTCAATCTGACCCTGAACCTCTGGGAGGAGCTGCCACAGGAGGATCTCCCTCGACAGGCTAATCTCCTTGTGCCTGCCGCTGCTGTCCGTCACGGGGAGGAGGAGGAGGAGGAGGTCCTGGAGGGTGTGTCATGTCTCCAGGAGGTTCGTGTCCTCCCGGGGGTTGATGACGAGGTCGAGGGCGCGGGCGGCTCTTACAGAGACTGGCAGGAGCAGGTCTCGACAGGAGAGGCTTTCAGTTGCTGGTAGGTGGCAGGGCTCAAAGTTGACGTTACCCTCGGGATGACCTTCCTGTATATCTCCTCCGGTAGGGTGGTGATCGCTATGTCTGCCTGCAGCACCTCGTTTGTCAGGCCTGCCACCCTGAATTGCCCCTCGACCCTGTAGAGCCATGATGCAGGGTTGTGATGGGTGAATGGTGGCAGCTTTATGGTGAGGGCGGCCTCGGTTGGTCCGTCGGGAGGGGCATCACACGAGGAGTGGGTACTGGTGTGGAGAAGCACGCGAGGGGGGGTTGCGCGAGGGAGATATCTGTCTCTGAGAAGCTTGCAGTTATTTGTATGTGGGAGGAATGTCTGCGTCCATGCTCATTTCCACACTCTTACTTGGAGTGTGAGTTAACACTCCCGTCAATACATGCTTGGGAGCGTGCCATGTGGGTCCACTAATGACACCGGTGATTTGCCGACGAGGGTCGGTAACACCCGAACGCTTTGTTAGAGCGCCATAGTTAGTCCGTTAGGGGTGTGGGGTGGTACATGGGGCCAAGACTAAGTTGCCGTTTGGGTCTGTTAATGGCTCCGGGAGCCACTCTGGGGGTCACCACTGTGAGAGGGTGCAAAAGAAAGAGCAGGTAGACAAGTACTGCTAGTTTATTGAGGAAACGGCCCACTTATAAAGCGGCATGCGGACATCAGTACAAAGACATACAAGTGACCTGAGGTCAATTATTCTCTATGCAAAATGGGACAGGTACATACAGATAACGTGACAATTGAAAATAGTAGATTAGACACAAAAATACTCTGACAAATACACAATATATAAGGGCAAAAATGAATAGGCAATAAATGTACAATTACATAAGTAAAAAATAGGACTGAGTACCCTGACCTAGGGTCAGGTGTGAAGGCACCATAGAAAACGGGAGGTTCTTCACAGAAAACCCGTTGATGGGACTTTACACACACACACACACACACACACACACACACACACACACACACACACACACATATATATATATATATATATATATATATATATATATATATATATATATATATATATATATATATATATATATATATATATATATATATATATATAACCATGAAGCTGCAAATGTAAGCTTAATATCAAATTCACTCTACCTCGGGAATATCTCCAATGGAGAATTATCACGAAGGGGAATTTGTATAAGTGATAAATGGATTGGTACCGCTGGGACACGAACCCTCGACACGTACCTATTCAGTGACTCCAGTTGATTGGCACAGTGGGACACGAACCCTCGACACGGACCTATTCAGCGACTCCAGTTGCGAACCCTCGACTCGGACCTATTCAGCGACTCCAGTTGACTGGTGCAGTGGGACACAAACCCTCGACACGGACCTATTCAGTGACTCCAGTTGATGTTACCACTGTGCCAGTCAACTGGAGTCGCTGAATAGGTCCATGTCGAGGGTTCGTGTCCCGGTGGTATCTTGATGGCGCAGTGGTAACGTCAACTGGAGTCATTGAATAGGTCCGTGTCGAGCGGACCTATTCAGTGACTCCAGTTGACGTTACCACTGCGCCAGTCAACTGGAGTCGCTGAATAGGTCCGTGTCGAGGGTTAGTGTCCCAGTGGTATCTTGATGGCGCAGTGGTAACGTCAACTGGAGTCGCTGAATAGGTCCGTGTCGAGGGTTCATGTCCCGGCGGTACCAATCCATTTATCACTTATATAAATTCCCCTTCGGCGATAATTCTCCATCGGAGATATTCCCGAGGTAGCGTGAATTTGATATTAAGTGACATTTGTAGCTTCATGATTGTATATAAATCACAGTGTGATAAAAAATTTCATATATATATTTTTATAAATATTACTGCTGTTCACCCTCAATGTATTTCTTTGTAGTAATATCAGATGAACCAAGGCAGGAAGGACGAGTTGTAGCGACAGGTCACGTAGACAGTTCAAACTTTAACGTTCGTGTGTAGGAAAGAACTCGGTAGCATTAGGCATTTAACCCCATAAGAAAAATTTCCATATCCAACCTTAAGATAGGTGGTCTCAAAGCTTTTTCTACCTGTTCTACTCGACGGATGTGTTGACAAAAATTTCAGACCCCGAGGGCATACGACGTGCTACCCTGTTTGACCCAGCGCTGGTCAGACAAGAGAGAGAGATTTAGCCACCGCGGAGAGCAGACGTCTTTTTTGGTCTCTCCATCCTTTATGTCTATCGTCTTCTATTAGTGAATTGTGGAGTGACGAATTAATCTCCAGAACTTTCGATTGTCCGTTGTATGCACAGCAACGCTTCGTCCAAGGTAAAGTCTGTGTTTTTGTTCAAGCTTCGTCAATTACTTTATCTTCGTCTGTATTTCCAACTTCCTTTGTTTCATCCTCCAGCCACCACTTATGGTAGACGCTTTTACGAAGTCTAGATTAAGCCAAATTATTGTACTGTTTAGCTTCAGCCAATTTATTCCAGTAAGATTAACTAGGACTTAGGGGAAGCAAGTCATTTTAATACTTTTGCATTCGTTGTGTCTCGAATCCATTGTTTGGAAGAGCCGTTGCGATTTTGTATTTAATACCATCTTAACGCTTGGTATCCAGACCTGCTGGCTCTGCTCTCTGACGTTCCAAGGGAACTCCCCCTCTGGCACAATCTGCTTCGTCAGCCTCATGTAGAACGGTACCACCACTCTATAGCTCCCTGTCTCTTCTCGCCTGGAGGTTATCCACCAACTCTTGCGAGCGAGAGGTTTTTCTCACATCGACAGAGATGGCGGGATACCTCAGGAAGTCCTCCGCAGTGATTTACCAGGTAAGTGGGCCGTCTTCTGTGGTTGGTGTTGTAGATGGGGTTATTCTCCGGTCGGAGCCACTCTTCAGCAGGTAGAGGATTTCCTCGTCTTTCTTCGTCGAGAAAAGCTCATATCAGTTTCAGCGGTGAAAGGATACAGGGCAGCTTTAGCCTTGGTCCTGAAGCTGAAAGGCATCGATATTTCATCATCCCTGGAAATACTGTATCCTTGCTGATGAAGAGCTTTGAACGGTCTTGCCCAGCCAGGGAGCTCAGGCCCCCGAGTGGGACGTGTCTCTCGTATTGAGGAGCCTTACTCGCACCCCTTACGAGCCGCTACGAGAAGCCACAGACAGGGATCTAACCCTCAAGACCGTCTTCCTTTTAGCCCTGGCTTCGGCGAAGAGGATTAGCAAATTGCAGGGACTTTCCTTTGCAGTCAAACACTTGAGGGGGTGGGGATCGGTAACGCTTGAATTTGTCCTGGAATTTGTAGCGAAAACTCAAAACCCAACGGTCTCTGACGTTTAGTTTGAGTCTTTTATGATCCCTTCCCTCAATGAGTTTGTAAATAACAACCCTGACGAGTTACGGCTGTGTCCTGTACGGGCGCTACGGCGCTATCTGAAGAGAACACAGCATCTCAGGCCTGAGTGTCAGCGACGCTTCGTTAGCACCGAGACCCCCAAGAAGGAAGTGTCTAAGAACACGATCTCTTTCTGGCTTCCTGAGGATATCAAAAAGGCGTATGTGGCGGCTGGCGAGGACGTTGCCAGCCCTCTACGCACCCATGCTCACGAAATCAGGGGGATTGCACCCTCCCTAGCATTCCAAAAGAACCTGTTGGTCCAGCAGGTACTAAGGGCGGGGGTGTTGTCACGCCAGACCACATTCACCTCTTTTTACCTAAGAGACATTACCCATCGGTCCTTGGACACTTTTTCCTTGGGTCCAGTGGTGGCTGCTCAACAAGTTGTGTAACTACCCAGCTCCCATAGGGACAGAGTTGCGGCTTGTCTGTTGTACGTGAGTGAGTGGGCGTGAACGGTGAGTGAGTGGGCGTGAACGGTGAGTGACTGGCTCCCCCTTCCTCCCATATCATCCTACCTTTCTTCCCTCGGGCAGAGAGTTAGGCCATACAAAGCTGAACCAGATGTCTGATGCAGGTGAGTTTCATTACTTGAGTGTCCTGTCTTTGTTACCTTTCAGGTATTCATTGATGTAATGTCCCCCTTTTTCCCTGCAAGAGGGGTTGCAGGCTAATTACCAAACCTATTCCTTATGTTGGTTCTTATACTCCATCGGCTCCTTCATGGCGAAAAGGGCAGGGCATGGGAGGTGACCGGCGCTGCCACATCAAATATTCCCACTCACGTTGTATGGTATATGAAGGCAGCATAAGTTATACAACACAAATATAATTGGTTGCTAATCAATTTTTGCCAATTATTAAAGGCCCTCGTAATTTTCTAGCATTTAACAACAATAAAACAACACGTTTATTCTTAAACGTGGCAAAAAAAATTTCCAGCGCTGCCAGTTCCTCTCTCACGTGTTAAGCTGACCTCAGGGCATAAAGATGTCAAAAGCCCGTGCCTCCACAAAGGAAGCTCAGTCAAAACACTCACTGACTCATTAAGGAGTCTGTCGCCTTACACAAACAACATGGAACGATGGAAGGAGGTCCTCGTTCCCTCATTAATCTTCATCCACAGGCTCGAGAAATCGTTCATAGGGTCGTTAAGTACTTTTCTAAAGAAAAGGCAAACCGTGGACCCATTGCGGATATCAGAAAAACACTGCAACGCGCTCAGAAGCAACAATGATACCGAGAGAACAATCAGCAGGATTTGCAAAGAAGGCAAAGATACGGAAGAGAGATGCAGCACAGCAATTTTCCTGGAACGGGAGAAGCATCAATCGAGGTGACAGATGTCAAAATCGACAAGAGCGTTTCATTCAGAACTGTTTTAGACTCATGTAAGGAAGGAAGTACCAACGCTTGATATAATCAAAGACGCGTTAAAACACAATAGATATTTTTCATCGGGTATGGGCATTCATGCAAAGGTATCTTGTATGTTATAACGATAAAAACTGATACAAAAACAAAGAAAAAAAACAATGAAATATTCCGAGTAAATGGCAAAGCTGGAGCTAAGTCTGTAAGGAAAAGAAGATATATGAATAGAAAAATGTTATGAATACTCTAACTGGAAAGAAACGAAGGACCATATTATGAATAGATGATAAATTAAATAGCTGCCGGTAATCTTATTTGTTAACCTATGTATATATATGCTGCGCTCTCTTATCTGTCTACACAATCCTTTTCAAATGCCAATAGCTCTCTCTCTCTCTCTCTCTCTCTCTCTCTCTCTCTCTCTCTCTCTCTCTCTCTCTCTCTCTCATATATATATATATATATATATATATATATATATATATATATATTATATATATATATAGACACATATTGTATATATACACAGTAAATTGACACAAAACAAGTAAATTTGAAGTCCAGTAGCGTGAGATAATCACAAGGAAGGTCCAAAAGAGATTCAATTAGGCCTATATGAAAAACAGAGACCTGGAAGAATGGAATTATTTCCGAAAGGAGTGTCGAGGCAATAGGGAACACCCAGAAGTATACTGCTCCCAGGAGACATTAACAAACGCCAAGGAGGTTAAACCTCTTTGACAGAAGCACGGATTAAAAGGGTAAATGGGAAGGGTAGGCCTTTAAAACTCGAGAGAAGTACATTTGGCAACGAGGGGACAACCTAAATCGCCATGAAGGAGTCGATAGGGTATAGTGACGTTTCCCAGACCAGAAAAAGCGGGAAATTCGCTGTGAGATCGCTTACTACCAGAACCTCACCACAGCAAGGATGGTCTAGTAGACTGGCTGGTAGCACAATGGTTCTCATAACGGTGCTCTTGGTCCAGTGGCCATGTTCCCCTGGCTCTTACCCCAGGTGTACATGAGGTGTGTTGAATTCCCAGTCATTCAGTGACCACTCTGATTCCTCCCACCGAATCTTGAGTCCCCATATGTAAAGGACCGAGGGTTTGTATTTGTGTAGGAGCAAATCGCATTTTTTAAGGTAAAATGCATTTTTCCTAACATACAAACCTGAGGTCCTTTACTCAAGTTACCCACCTCAGCCGCCCCACAATCTGCCCTAGACCAGAAAGTGAATTGATGCGCGAATCTGGGCGGTTAGCACCGTGGGTTCCCCACAGTTGCCAACCTCATGCCCAGCTGGTAGTGATACCAGCTAATGCCTTGTAAGTCTTTTGTGGCCTAAGTTCAGCTACGCCGAAAGTATCCCCATATGTAAAGGACCTCGGGTTTGTATGTTAGGAAAAATGCATTTTACCTTAAAAAATGTGATTTTAGAGCATCATCATGGCTACTAAAGGTAACCCACGCTTCCCATTTAGATTCAGTATCAATAAAGTTCATCCTGATTTCTACAACAGTTCCAAATGATTTCAGACCTGTTGAGATCATTTCATAATCACAACAGACTGGTAAGTCTTCAATATAGAGCATTCTCAAATTTTTCACACAACCTGGCTGTGTTGAGGATTTAATTTTGGATGAAGATGATTTCTTAGAGAAGTCTGTGTCCTTGCTTGAAGTCGTCATCAGTGAAGCATAGCTAGGGGTCCAGGGGTAGGGAAGTCAGGAGGGGGATCAGGAGATTTGTTATTGCTTCTTTTTGTCAATTTATTTTTTGAGAAGTCATCAACATTTGCAGAAATCTCAATCTCCAAGGTGGGTGCAGAGGTCATCATCTGTGCCAGAGCAGCACCATCACAGGGTCCAGGGGTGCTCGAATCCTTATAAATGCTAGATATAAAGATTTGAGAGGGGTAAAAAAAATAATAATAGATCTGAAAACCTTAAAAAGATTCATCAGCCTTTCGTGGGATTTATTCTTCCACCAATGGCACAAGTGAGAACTGACTCCCAAATGTCCGTGTCCCTACCCTACCCCACAGGGGATGGCACAACATGATTAGAGTGGCCCAAGTGTAAGCCAAACCTGCTTGCTAGGACTGAAGGTATTATGAGAATACAATCATCCCCACCCTAATCATGTTATGGGCAAACCGGATAGAATGCCGAGAGTCCTGTCCCCAGAACCGGAACCCCCTGGAATCCGTGGTCCAGCCCTACAGAATATTTCCTCCTGATATCTCTCAGGTCTGAACATTATCAGGCAGCTGATGGTCCTACCACAGTTCTCACTATTTAGCTTCAGATATAAACCCAATGCCAGCTATGATATTTTTCCTGTTTATCAGGTTCAATAAATTTTAGTAAAAGCTGAAAATTCCACAAAAATTAATTCAAATAAATATGTAATGGTATATGGAGACTCTTGGATTCAAACCAGGAACAGATTCCTGGGGTTCAAGAGCCCCCTCACTATGTCAAAGTGGTCCCAAATCAAGGGGGCTCTGTCTAGTGCCAGATGCTTCAGTAGTTACTGAGAGTTCGTGAGGTGAAGACGTACATTTTTTGTCTGGCTGTATTGCTGACAGAGAAATCTCCGTTTGACTGGATTAATATAATAAGGAGCAAATGTGATTTATTATTAATCGCCTACGGATTTTTACTCGGCTTCTGCTGTGGCGGCAGTGTTTTGTATTTTTATAGTGTTGTGTGGTGGGACAAAAGTGTTTATATCCTGTGAACTGTCGGTGATGTCAAACCAAAGGCACTTTTGATGAAAGTGCTGGTAAGTGTTCAAGTGCTGCTGGTTCTTTTCTTCTGTCACTTTTCATCGTAAACACAGATGTATTATTTATTAGGCTGATTTATGAACGTCTTCATTCACATATACAGGCCTAGGTATATGTAGAACAACCTAACTGCAAACAGTCTTCATTAATAGCTACATCGTGGAGGAGCTGTTTAGATGAGGTTTCCCAAAGGACCAGTGTTTTTTGCCGTCGATAATACTATGCATATCCTTCACAGCATCATAAATCAGTAATTAATATTTCCTACTAAGAACAATATTTTTGGATACTTATTTCTAGATATTTAGGCGGAATGACACAAATACTTGAGGCCCAATTGGGAGAGAATCGGCCGTGACTCATTCAGGACCATTTCATGGTATTGTAATATCATTCACAATTGAAATATTGCTCTCGTACGTTACTGATAGGAAATCATGTTAAAATGCAGATTGAATATTAACATCCAAGGCCCAATGTATTTAGTACGTTCAACTTATCGAATTAATTTCTACTGGCCCCTCAATTAATAATAATAATAATTAATAATAATAATAATAATAATAATAATAATAATAATAATAATGGCTGCCAAGAGATTCACAATTTCGTGAAAAACAATGTGTAATAAAAATCCACAATTATATAGCAAGTAATATATTTGCTATATAAGTGAGGATTTTTATTAAATAATAATAATATAATATAATAATAATAATGGGTAGTTTATCCTTTATCCGGGTAACCGTACAACAACCACTCTGCACAGGTAAGTAGCTCGATCCTGACCCAGCGACCCGACCCAGCGATGACCTGACCCAGTGACCCAACCCAGCATGACCATTCTAGCACAGAATTCAAACTGTTAACATGGCGTCTGCTCATCCTTCTCACGTTCAATTTGCCGCTGCAAACCCGGTGAATATTATTGATTTAGTGAAATTATGTGATAATGAAAATGAATTGCATTTGTTTCTGATGAAAAGTGGCCTTTTAGGGGATTTTAGTGGTCTGTGTGAACAGTGTAAGGAAGGAATAGTTAGGGGTACAATTTCCCCGTAACCCGTGGTTAGTGCGCACAGCGTGATATTACCGCTTGCCAGAATATACATGCTTGCCAGGAATCAGTCAAAAAGCAGATAAGGTGCAGCTACGCCAAAACTGAAAGCAGAAATGTGTAAAAATGACCGCTAACAAGCACAGGCTCCACAGTTTTTGTCTGTCCACCATTTTTGTTGTGTATCGTTCCGCCAGTTTTCTTGTCAGACCTTACCGCCATCTAGTGGTAGGTTCTGACTAGAAAACTGGCTGAAGGTAGGGTTGCCTGGGTAAACCATAGCCGCTCCATAATAATAATAATAATAATAATAATAATAATAATAATAATAATAACAGCCAATTTCAGTTGACTTGCCTGGAGATCATTGGTATTTGCTCCTCGTTAATTGATGTCTTCATCCCGATAATAGTGAAACAGAAAACGAGATTTTGAAAGAAAATTAAAAACAGGATAACATGAGTTCTTGTGACTTCTCTTGACTGAAGACGAGAGAGAGAGAGATGCCTGGTAATGTTCCTTGAGACACAGATTGCTCTATCTTACACGACAGTGAAAACTGTCTTATTTTAAGATGTAGTTATTGTGACTTCTCTTGACTGATGACGAAAGAGAGAGAGAGAGAGGGTAGGGTCATGTTCCCTAAGGGTGCCCCTATACGGTAAATATTAATGACCAATATACCGGTATTGTCAGAACCATTGAATTTGTAGGGGGAAGGTTGAAGGGTTGTTCAACAGTACTGAAGCAATCTTTCTAAGTTGATCATAACAAGTCTCTTGTCTGAGGGTGGAATTGAGACAATGAACCTCACTTTCACCTCACCACTGCAATGAAACCTTGTCCGGAGCTACCCAAAGTTTCAAGGAAGCAGAGAAGGATTTTATGAGAGAATGGCTTCGCTCATACAGTACAAGTGGATGTCATCTTCCTGGAAGGTGAAAGCAGAGTATAGCAGCAAAAATAGGAACCGAAGGACTATGCAATAAAGCTGGGGAAATATAGAGAAATACCCAAATTCTACCCTACATGATATAAAGAAGCAGCTTAATTCGCCTGGGACAATCTTTGGGAAAGAACCGAAGAAGATTATTAAATTCGAAGAGGTCTGGCACAGACTCTGATGAAGTCTATGAATCGACATCATATTTCTTTCAGGAAATGATGTTATTTCTGCGAGACCTGGAAACTCTCGCAGAGTCCGTTAGTACCATAGATAGATGACCATGAGGGCTCTTACAACTTCACAGATGAATCAACTTCAGTGAGTATTTATAGCCTTTATTCATCATGACCGTATAGCAATTATGTAACTATATATACTGTTGTTTTATGCGATGGAAACATGTAAAATACAACAAAATAAAACATACTTAATCATATAAAAAAAATTTAACAATGAAAAACTAGAAACATGCAAAATATAAAATATAACAAAAGTATTTATAAATATTAAGGAATATAAACAATGAAAAACTAAATCCTAAGTCTGACAGCAGATTTTCGTGGGTATTTTCACTTCTTCTCTTGTAGTACTGTAGGCTGCTTGTCCTTCCTCCAACGACGCTTTCTTTGGGGTTTCTTCTTGAAGTAAAACAACAATGATTAAGGCTACTGAAATAGAAGCAGTATCCAATGCAGGCATGTTGCTTCTATGAAGTCCTGTAGAAATCTAGATATTGACCATAAAATTGAATGGTCAGAGGGCACCCTAACTTTATTTTTTATCGCCACTGAGATATGGGAGAGGGTCAATGTTGATCTGGGTCAAAAGGATCGATGTGAAGAAGCCGATCAGTGGCGTTCCTGAGGGGGGGAGGGGCTGTTTGAGATCGCCCTCTGGGCCCCAAAGTGAAGAGGGGCCCCAAAATGCGAAATTTAACCATTACTGCTATAACAGGACAAGCTAAATCCAGTGACCCCAAAATGGTCAAGGGCCCCATTTATATTTGGACCCGAAAGTTTGGGGCCCACTAAAGGGCCCCAATTTCCAATTTTGTGAGCAGAAATGTTATGTAAAAGAAATAGGGCTCTCCGTGGGGACTCCTCCAATCGTAGAGCCCATTACGGACTTTCTCATACGGATCGGAGGAGGGTGGATAACGTCGATTGGGTTAAGGGCAGGGCCCATCTAAGGCAATTGATCACTGCTTATAGCGGTTCTAATTATCATCTGAGGGCCCCACATAATGGCCCCATTTGCCCAGATAATACATATTCAAATGATTCAAAGAATCTGGCCTCCACATCATATCTCCATCAGAGTAGCCTACATTACTGTTATCCTCATTTTTACCATTTATCATTATGTTTAACTGGATTAAGCGGATCTTCAATTATTCAATGTACACCTAGTTTTAAGAAATAAAATATCTGAAATTTGCATTTACAAGTGCCTTTAAAATGATCCTACAATTGCTCATATTCTAAAAATTTTCCCCGCGGCCGGCTTACAGCGCCCCGCCCCGAAGCCCCCCAGCTGCTTTGGCTGGCTTCGCTCGCCTCCCACCCAATAAGAGGGCCCCCAAACGGGACACTGACCCCCGGGCCCCAAAATGTCTAGGAACGCCCCTGAAGCTGAAGCCGATAGAGACCATTACGTTTCTGCTTCCTGTAAATAATATATATAAATTATATTTATTATATTTCTAATAATGTAGCATGCCAAAAGACGTAGTTTTTAACCCATAGTTACCTCGACTAGAGACCCACAGGTCGCCCCAAGAATGCCTTATTTATTATATTTATCAGTAAAATAACCCGATTTACAATTGAAATATAATTGAATTACATTTTTTTATATTTTCATCGACGTAGCATGTTAAAACACGATATCGTTAAACCATAAACACGTAAAATAAATTGCTATATTTTTGCGACATACTTTAACGGGAGCTCAAACTTATTGAATAAGGTAGAAAATAAGTAAATCGCCAAAACTACTTTATTAAATAAATTTTAAAGTAAAATAACTGAATATTATATTGAAATAATATAATTTAATTGAATTTTTTACATTTTAATATATTTAAAATGTAAAAAAACGCAATTAACCACGTAAAAACGACTCAAATAAAGGACCTAATCATCTTGGGTGGAAAGCGGCTGAGTGACGGTTGACCTTGTAAGCAAATAGTTGTTCTTTCGTCGACCGTCGCCAGAGAGCTGGTCACACAAATCAATCGATTTCGACCGGAAATATTAACTGAATTACCCAATTGAAGGTCAACCAAGGTAAATCAATGATTGAGGTTGAATTCGTGAGTGTAAAATTGTGTTAAATTTAAGTTTTTGAGTTAATTATGGTCGAATTACGTGAGGCATTTCCCGTCTCTCGAAGGCAAAGGTGACGGTGGTCGGTCCTATTTAAGCGTTATTTAATAGGTTCAGACCCTCATTTCCGTTATTTAAATCGTATTTTAATAACGCTAAAGGTCAACCGAGTGGTTGGAGTTGATTCTGAGTAAAGTTAATTGTGTTAATTTTGAGATATGGGGTTAAATATGGTTAGAATGAGGTTGCGATGACCGACGTTTTGTAGGCGTTATTTAATCGACTCGAACTGTAATTTACGTTATTTAAATTGTGTTTTGGCTTTTAAGTCGCTGCCTTAGGGTTGCATTTGCTTTGGGATTGGTGGTTTTAATGGTAT
The DNA here is from genome assembly GCF_040412425.1 of Macrobrachium rosenbergii. Classification (NCBI taxonomy): domain Eukaryota; kingdom Metazoa; phylum Arthropoda; class Malacostraca; order Decapoda; family Palaemonidae; genus Macrobrachium; species Macrobrachium rosenbergii. Next base: position 32,175,948 of record NC_089770.1, on the reverse strand, counting down.
GATAAAGCATTCCTAACCAGGCCTATGTAAGGCTAGACTAGGTCAGGCTAGGCTAGGAGTCAGTATTAGCTCTGTTGTTTTATGAAAATGGTGGTAATTCTACTTATTAGTTCCGCGCCTCTTTTTACCTTTTCAACTGGTTTTCTCTACACTTTTAGGGGTCCTGATACTGGCGGGCATCTGTTTGTTGTCGGCCAAATGGAATGTCCCTTCGCCGTGTTTAGTACTGGCCCCGGGGTGGTTGGGTATCCATACGTTAACAAGTTATTGCACTTGCCGGACGGGATACGAACCGTTTGAAACAGACGTAGCCGTCCTCTGCCTTGTGAAGATCGCGTATGGAAACCCCGGCAATTCTAAGCCGACAGTCAGCAGTGAGCTAGACTATGGCAGTTGATGTTTTCCTATGTTACTTTACTTGCTTTACAAGAATTTAAAGTAATAAATTGGCTGTAAAAAACTGTAATTGACCTTTGAAGACTACACTACTGACAGGGTAGATCTCAGCCGGCATTCTGCATCAAGCCCCGGGATGCCGGCTTCGACCTACCCCACATTAGGTAATTCAGGTCATGTAGTCTTCAAAGGTCAATTGCATTTTAGTTACAGCCTGCCAACAAAATATTACTTTCAGTTCTTGTAAAGCAAGTAAACTAACAAATAAATGTCGGGTAATTCTAAGCCGGCTGTCCGCGGTGAGCTAGACTATGGCAGTTGACGTTTTCCTATGTTATTTTACTTGCTTTATAAGAATTTAAAGTAATATTTTGTCAGCCAGCTGTAACTAAACTGTCATTGACCTTTGAAGACTACACGACTTGAATTGCCTAATGCGGGATAGGTCTAAGCTGGCATTCCGCGGCAAGCCCCCCACCCCTCCACAGCTAATATACTGCAAAATTGTAACCAGTAAACACCTCTAGGGTACGTTAGGTTGGTATTTTCAGGGGTGTTTACAGGTTACAATTTTGCCGTATTAGCTATGGAGGTGGGTGGGGGGCTCAAGGCGGAATGCCGGCTTATATCTACCCTGTTGGTAGTGTAGCCTTCAAAGGTCAATTACAGTTTAGTTACAGCCGGCCGACAAAATATTACTTTAAATTCTTGTAATGCAAGTAAAATAACATAGTAAAACATCAATTGTCATAGTCTAGCTCACCACGGACAGCTGGCTTAGAATTACCAGGGGGACTGTGGGAATTTGGGGTTCTGGGTGGGGGAAAACAGAGAAGTGGAGCGGACTTGTTTACGTTACGGGGACGCTGGCTGGAGGGAAAAACGAGAGGGAGCCATTCGCAAAAGGGGGCGGTTAGCGAGGCAGGGGAGGAGAAATTTCCTCACGTGCCCCAAAAGCAGGGTTAAGTGGGGAGCGGTGCAAGAAGGGAGTGGGAGGTAGATTGCGCAAGCGGTAAACTCGTCAAGGACGAGTGTGGGTAGAAGCGTAACACTGGGGGTGGGGGGAGAGAGGAAACACTGAGCGGTATGGGGGACGGGGTTAAAATGTGTGTGCGACAAAATACAAACTTCACCAACTTTACCAGAAGCCGTAAAAGTGGAGAAAAACCCAGTTTCCGAGGTAAAAACCAGAGTGGGAAGGCACCAAGAGCTGGCTGGAAGGAGCAACCTGCCAGGAAAAAACAGTTTGCAGGTAAAAAAAATGAACACCAACAGAACTAACCAGCCTTACCTTAGGGACCGGCAGGGTAGAGCATGGTGTTGGGGTCGAGGAAATGATTCTTAAAATAGGCTCCAGCCAGGTAGCCTACAAAACTGTACTTCCTCCTGACAAAGCTTGATTAACTGTTTGCAGTTACCTAAGGCAGAAAAGCTGCAGTAGCTGATATATAAACTAGCACAAGTCACTAGGGGGGTGTGTAGAGTTATGGGCTCAGACAAACGCGATGTTGACAGAAGGGATTCAGCCACTGTACTGAACAAGAAACGCAAAATCTGTATGTTTTAAGGCGTAGGTTTGGGTAGCAGATATGGACTTTTGTTTATCAAGAGGGGGTGGCAAGCAGGGGGTTTTGGCACAACTTGGTGCTGGGGGAAGGGTTTGCGTGAGGAACTTTGAGGGGGGAAGGGGAAACTTACGTGACGGTAACAGGAATGGTTTTGTTGAAAAAGCTTCACGCTGGTTATGACAGTAAAGCAAAGAAACCATAAATGTTTGAAAATGCGGCTGGGCAAAATGTATCTTTTGGGGTACAGATACGCTTTTGCCGTGTTTAGTTCTGGGTTAGCAGGTTAAATGCATTTTGCAGTGTTTAATAGTAGGTTCGGGGGAATGGAATCCCGCTGGTTTTGATAAGGAAACAGAGAAATGATGCTGCCGTGCAAAAGATTTATGTAAGGAAAGTTTTTTGTTTTTGGGGTACAGATAATCTTTCGCCAAGTTTAGTACTGGGTTGGCAGGGTAAATGCATTTCACCGTGTTTAGCAGTATGTTTGGGGGGATATAATCTCCCTGCGCGTTCAGTACTGGTTTGGGGGGGTACCTGTGTTGCAACAGTTGCAGGTAAGCGCAACCAAGAACGTTGAAACATATACAGGAATAAACTTAAAAGCGTATATGTGCTTTTTTCTTTGCAGTGTTAACTTATACAGTAGTTTGGGAGGATTGCATGCAGGGTGTGTTAGATTCATGCTTAGGGATAACAGATTAACAAGTTACTACACTCACCAGACAAAATATGAACAGTTCAGAACAGACGTACCCGTGCCCTGTCATGTGCAGGATGCATATGTGAGCCCCGGAAAAAGGACAGCCCCCCAAGGAGGGGGTTGCGTTAGCAACTTGGAGTGGCAACGTTCAGCGGGGTTTCCTCAGTGGGGGGACAACAGCACAACGTGATTGGTCAGATAAGTGTTTGGGAGGGTTAGGTCCCCAAACTCCGAGTTTCCTCAGTAAGGGAGTGAGGGATGAACCAATGGCTCCCCAATAAATGTTCAGGAGGTTAGTAGTAATGGGAGGGGGTGCCTTTGTGTCAGCTCATTTAATTTTCTTGTTTGTTCTCTGTTTATTTAGTGGTTTCTCATGTCTGGGGTGCCAAAAAATCTAGATTTTGGCTGGTGTCTCATCCCCAGCCGTGTAGGCTACCCCACCCAATAACCCCGCTTTCCCTAGGGGTCCCCTGAATTGTAGGGCAGAAACAAGCGGGGGAGCTGTTACATAGCCATCTAACACTCTCCCGGGGGTATACCCCACCCAGAACCCCACATTCCCTTCGGGTCCCCTACCTTGTTGGTTTAGGGGGAGCAGATCACCTGTCCAGGGGGTATACCCCACCCATAACCCCGCTTTCCCATCAGGCCCCCTACCTTGTTGGATGAACTTCAGGGGTTAATTAGGCTGGAGCGCCAAAAACGAAAGGTCAATTCATAATTAGCAACCAAAAAACTGTAGAAAAAGTAAAGTTATATCGTCGTCAGCTGCGCGGAGCTACTGTATAGTTCTACCCTAAGTATTAACTCTGCGTGTGTTTTTACTTCAGAAATTGGTTTTTCCTATAGGGTGAGTGCTCGGGCCATGACATGTTGGCCAAACAGCAAAATTTTTGGGATTAGTATTCGATACTCACTTGAACTGGAAAGCCCAGATAACATACGTAAAATCTAAATGTAAAAGAGCATTAAATCTAATTAGAAAACTATTGAACAGTACTTGGGGAGCCAATAGACATACCCTTACTGTACTGTATAAAGCACATTTCTGTCTATGATTGATTATGGAAGCGAAGTATATGGCTCGGCATCGGACCCAGCACTGAAAAAGTTAGACCCTGTTCACAATGGTCTTAGAATATGCTCAGGAGCCTTTAGATCGTCACCAAAATCATCGTAACAAGTTGAATGTGGCGAACTGCCTTTGTCTTTCCATAGAGAGCTAGTAACAATGAAAAGTGCTTTAAGAATTCAAACTAGTGATTCTCCAACCAAAAAATTATTTAAATTAAGAGATGTATTTATAAACAATCATCCACCACCTTTCCCAATTAGATCTAGAAGATTGTTTGAGTTGCTGAATATAAATATACAAGTGCCTTTAATAGTAAAATCACCTCCTCCCTGGACAATGAATAAAATGAGAATTTGCACACACCTCAAGTATTTATCAAAAAGTAACTCATATACAACAGAACACCACAGACAACATACAACAGAGCAAATGAGCCAAAAAGGTCCACATTACGCGATATATGCGGATGGATCTAAATCAGAACAGTGGGATGTGCTGCAGTAGTCTAGACATCATGTCTGCAACAATATTCCTTTTACCTGGGATGTACTCAACTACAAAATCAAAATCACTCAAATCCTCCACCGTTCGTGCAGACCTAGCATCCGCTCCTTTCATTCCCTGCAGATACCGTAAAATGGTCTAACTTCGGACGATTTTTTTAGTTTTTGTTGCATAACTTCGTGTATAGCTACACTAATAAAATTCTTTTGGTGCCAGTGGATAGCATGGCAAAGTGCCAATCAACTTGACAAAGAAAAATTCTTGAACTCTACAAAAACAATATTAGGTGTTGAAGTTATCAGTGCTTACTTCGGACAGGGTTGTCTATCTTCGGACACCTATTAATTTAGCATTATAACTATATACAGCAAATGTTTGATAATTTCGGACAGCACATGGTTACTTCAGACACCCAGGAAGTCTTTAAAAAATGCAAAAAAAAAAAATGACCAACATGCGTGGTCACTGTGAACCTGTTTAGAAAAATAACGGGAATAATATTTCTTTTTTCGACTATAATTTCACTGTTTAATACTAGACATTAGATCACATAGTTATCACATATTTTCATAATAGAAATAATCACAGATCATGTAAAAACTTCTCTAAGCAAAAAAAAATCACAAAAAATGTCTCTGGGCATTCACATAACACCAGAATTAAAGCAGTATTTTCTGTTGCTTAACTTTGCAAACTGGTGGGACCATTGCAACAATAACCTTACAAAAGCTTCATTTTATTTTATTTTTTTATTTTTTAAAATTCAAAGAAGTTTTAGTTAAATCAGTTTCTTCCATATCCTAACATTATAGATTTTTATTGTGCATACATGCATATAAGCACCCTGTGTCTCAGACACACATGTGGAGTGTGTTTTATTTATCATGAATATTTATGTAATATAAACCATTGATGATCAATGTTTATATTAAATATTCATGATAAATAAAAACACACACACTGTGTCATGAGAGAGAGACAAGGTGCTTATATGCACACTGTAATACATGTCTGTAGGTTAGGATATGCAAGAAATATAAAACTAAAACTTCTTTGAACTTTAAAAAATAAAAAAAAAATAAAATACCATTCTTTGGCTTGTAGTAAGGAGAACTAAAATAAATACTCTTCTTTTGTTTGTAATAACTTCATAAATCTGTTCCTGAAAACCTTACTGACATGGAAGACTTGGTTGTGTTCATGACCCTTTCAGGCTATTTAATGCCTCTCCTATTATTTTCTCTTTTCCCAGGTCATCAGTGAGATCATTTTAGTCTCATCATAGTTAATTATATTTTCTGGAGGGACTCCATCCAAGGTTATATTCAAATTGTCATAGAATGTTTTTAGTACAGCAGTACTTGCTTTAGCCCTCTGGGTCTTGATATTTTGAGACGCTCGTCTTGAGAGCTTTGATTTGTGCCTCTTCAGAAATGAGAGACCCCATTCATGACCTGGAGTATTGTCTTTAAAGCGAGACACTGTTCACAAGCATCCTGAGATCCAAGTATATCCAGAGGGAAGCCCCAGTCAGCCAAAGTTATTCTCTCACACAATAGAGACTCCTCTTCATGACTGAGAACTGTTTGTCGTCCAACTGATTTAGTGTGGGTGCCTTTAATGTAATCATGCAATGTGCTTTTACCCAAGTTCCATTTTTTTGCAGCTGCACGTACACATTTTTTTTTTCCACATCACTTTTAGCTTTTTCCAATTTTTCGTTTGATACGTTAGCAGTGTATTTTCTTGCTGCCATTGGGGCCATTTTTTTCTTTGGTAATGGCATAATTATGTTCTGCACTGTTTAGGACTTTTTTTTTTTTTTTTTTACAGTTTTCACTTATGTGTCTGAAGTTACATGTCTTTTACTTTATGACTGAAGTTACACTTTTTTCCTGCAAAAAAAAAAAGGTAATCTTACTTTTATTACTGTCACATGACTACATATGAACATTTAGTAAAATCACTTATGTGTTATCTACCATAGATTTGCTTTAAAATGTCCCTGCCCATGCTCATACAACAGTTGTCATTTCTCTTGAGCAATTAAAGTTTTCCAGGGTAAAAAATAAAGCATTTTCTTATTTGAATTATAATTTTTTTTTATGTACATAGGTTCATGTTTCCTCCATCAATACTGCATAATATGATTCAATAACAAATCTCTTAACTACCTACATTTTCATTTTTCCTAAATACTTAAATGCATTTCCGGAACAATGCATTTTTACATTTTATCCAAAATGTCCGAAGTTACCCCCTATGTCCGAATTTAGACCATTTTACGGTACACTAGAGGTTGATGGTCAGTACGTACCACAAACCTCACACCATATAGAAACAGTCGTAACCCTTTTACACAAAACCACAGGGCAGCCAACTCTCTCTTGACAGTCAAAAACTTTCACTCTGCCGAACTAAACGCCTTATTTATGTATGCTATCACACTATCCCTTTCAACTCCATTCTCCACTTGCTTCTGCATCAAACATCCACCCATTGACACTCCACTTGCATCCGTATATACTTCTAGCTTACTGGCATCTGCACTGTAGTCAGGGTAAGCCAACTCCACATCCTTCACCACTTCCTCTTTCAATTTCTCGAACGCTTTCACCATCCTTTCATCCCACTTCACAACTGTACTCTTCCTACAGCCTGTCCATTCTGACAACGGCTTTGCAATTCCCGAACAATCTTCCACAAACCTCCTTCCAAACTCGATCAGTCCCAAAAATCCACGCAACTCTCGCACAGTCCTGGGTCGAGGGAAATTTCTCACTTTTTCTACAAACTTTTCTGCTTTTCACACTCCAGACTCACTCACCTTATGGCCCAAAAACTCCACCTCCTCCACGAACCACTCACACTTACCTTGACTTTCACCCCCACTTCTAACTTCTTCTTCACTGCTCGCACCAACCTCTTGTGCACTTCTACCATCTTACTCATCACCAAAATGTCATCCAGAAACACCAACACATTCTTGCTAGGAAAACCACTCAGCACGACATTCATTACTCTCTGGAAGGCAGCTGGGGCATTTGCCAATCCAAAACTGAGATTGCAGAACTGATACTGTTTTTTTGTAGTCGAGAAGGCGGTTATCAGTCCACAATCCTCCGCCACTGGCATCTGATAATATCCCCTTACCAGATCCATCTTGCTAAGCACTTTCATCCCATGCATCCTGTACACACAAAGGGAATCTTTCCTTCACTGTCACCTCATTTACTCTCCAATAATCATTACACATTTGCAGACTCCCATCAGGCTTTCTTACCGGCACAATTGGACTTCTGTATTCCAAGCACTATTACTGAGTTCAATCACTCCTGTAGGTCCCGTTGCTAGGTAACCAGTTGGTTCTTAGCCACGTAAAATAAATCTAATCCTTGGGGCCAGCCCTAGGAGAGCTGTTAATCAGCTCAGTGGTCTGGTTAAACTAAGATACACTTACTTATTTTCCAACTCTTTACACTGCTCTTCAATCTCTTGCATTACCGGAGCCAGGAAATGTCAGGGTCTCTGATAAATCGGTGTTTTCATGTGTCGGCTGAATACAGAACTCCGGCAATCTAGCTGTCCCAAAGTCCTCATTCCCTTGACTCAACACAACCTTTCTCTCCCACAACAACTCATACACCTGCTCTCTTTCTCACTCAACTTATCATTCAACCTTAAGCTTTTCCTTACTCCACTCTTCTGTCCTTTCTCCTTTGGCCATCACATCATACCCCTTAATGTGCTTACTATCACTCAAATCGACTACACTTCTTAAACTTCCTAATCAATCACCAAGATGTATACCTCTCCACCTTTTCTTTTTCACATCCCCACATACCTCCACACACACCTTTGGGTCCTTTACATCCATAATCCCATCAAACACATGCGACCCGCCTTATAACATGCAAAGCTACCATCCAACATAAACATTTCTCCCAAACACTCTGCACCGACCCCAACATTGGTCCTTCCCCCTACTTTCACACTCCACACACTTCCCTAATCGCTTGGCAATTGTATATCCTCCATCGCATACTCCTCCACTCCAGAAACCATCTTCAAACTTACTTGTCCATCCTCCTCCACACACATACAACTTCACGCTGGTTTCATTCCCCATTTGTATTTCTGTCATTTCTTGTTCTGGGTACACCTTTACCCTGTTTTTCTTCAAAAATGCATACCCCAGCAACATATCATACTTCTCATTCACTCTGTCCATAACGTAAAAATCCTCCTCCTCCAGCCTTATTCCTGCAACCGCAACTGACTCAAAAAACATCGCACACACCCTTACTTCCAATCCTCCAATCCCTGTCACATATCCAGCACATTCCTGCTTCTGTGTTAGGCTTTTTTTTATTTTCTCATATGCCTCTCTGAAAACCACATTTCCACTACAACCAGTATCAATCAATGCTTTCATTAACACTCCACCACAGTCTACCCTAACACACAAACAACAATCTACTCGTTCCCCAAAACAGACATTCCAAGTCACAAACCCTTCTCTCACATGCAATACATCTATCCCTTCCATACCAGAGGGCTCACCATGGTAAACCCCCTTCTCACTTAGTTTCCCTGTGGTTGGGATTTGGTATGGCAGACTTCTTTCACATGACCCTCCATTCCACATCCTTCACACTTGCTCCGAGGGTTCTTACATGTTCCGGCAAAATGCCCTTTCATTTCACAGTTTCCACAACGACTTCCATTTACTCCTACTCTCCTTCCACTCTGGCAGTCTCTCACTCAATGCCCTGTCTTTCCACAGCCGAAACACTTCAACTCTTTCGCTTGTGGGCAATCCCTCCACACATGCCCTCCTTTCCACAGCCGAAACACTCACCATTGGCAATCAGCTTTCACATGACCAGTCCTGCCACACCTGAAACACCCCTTAATACTACTGTACTACTCACTCCCATCTGCCTTTCCCTCTTATTCCCATTCACTCTACCCACACTCCCACTCCTAAACCTCTCCCGGCTTCTGCTCGAGCTTTGTTTTCCGTTACTCCACACATTCAGTTGCACATTCCTTCTTCCTCTTTCTACCCGGTCTTTCCTACACTCCTCCAACAAGGCTCACATCACACTTAGCTCCTCACGCACCAAAGTGTCCTTATACGTCCTTCCATTTACCACCTCAGACCCAGCGTACATCTCCTTTGGTTCATCCTCATCTACTCTCAGGTCTTCTAGGATCTCTTAAAACATCCTCCCAATTTAAGCGCTTTCCTGATCACCGCTTCCATCCTTTTTCCATCTCATTTAAAATCACCCTAATCTTCTCAGGGATAGTGGCCAAGAACTTGCACATGAGGTGTTTGTTTTCCTCAATTCCTTCCTCTCCATTCTTCCTTTTGGCCAACGCTTCCAGCCTATGAGCATACAAGCCTACTTCCTCTCCAGCCTTCATCTTGGCCTCTTCAAACTTATCATCCTTCTTGTACACAACACTTCCTTTCATTCTCTTCAAAGTTAAGTATATCTTAGTTTAACCAGACCACTGAGCTGATTAACAGCTCTCCTAGGACTGGCCTCATCCAAGGATTAAACTTATTTTATGTGGCTAAGAACCATTTGATTACCTAGCAACAGGACCTACAGCTTATTGTGGAATTCGAACCACATTATACCGAGAAATGAATTTCTGTCACCAGAAATAAATTCTTCTAATTCTTCATTGGCTGGCCGGAGACTCGAACTTGGGCCTAGCAGAGTGCTAGCCGGCAACTCTACTGACTCATCCAAGGAGGAACTATATACTCCTATAGCACATCTTCAACCGCTCATCCAGGAACTCTCCCAGCCGCTTCATCCACACACTTTCATTCTCTCCATACATAATAACTGGCGCCCAACGTGGGGCCTCTTTGATATTGAAGCCAGTCCTCATTTGAGATGGCAGAGGGAGCAGGTTTACCTTTTGGGTCAGGTGAAGGGGATCAGGGTTCCCAGGTTGGATAGGCTGATGTGCATGATGGTCAGCCTGTAGGATAAGTTCTGCCCAGGTAAGGAAAGTTATTTGGTTGCCAGGATAGAGGCAATAGATAAGAAGGTGTGTGAGATCCGAAGAAAGTGGCTGGAGTGGCTAGGACTGAGCCTGTTGTTGGGGAGGGAAGTGAAGATGCTGAGGCAAAAGGTGCAAAGGAGAAAATCCCTAAGAAAGGGAAGTTGTTGTTAAATAAGAGTAAGGGAGGACTTGCCTTTGATGAGGGCAGTGTGAGTGAGGTGGATGAAAGTGATAGGGAAGACAGTAGTTAGAAAAAAGAGGGAAGGAAGAAGAAAACACAAAAGGGGAGAGGTGTGAGGAAAGAGGAGTTGAGTTCCCGGATTTTGAGGTATAGTTCAGACTCGGAAGTTGATGACCTTCAGAAGAAGAAAACCTGGTCTAATTTTAGTGAAGGTTTGAGTCAGAAGAGAAAGATCAAAACGATACTTTCTAAGGGAGGTTCTACCATAGAAAGTTTTAACATCGGGAAGTGAAGAGACATAAGTTTTTCAACAAATGAGAACCTCCTTCAACATCGTTTTTCAAGCCTTTTTTCATCTGCCTTATCTCAAACCTTCACTACAGTTCTACCCTTTCATTTTTCTTCTGCTTCAACTTCCGAGTCTGAACTATACCTCATGCTGAGGAAGTCAAGTACTTTCCTCACATTTCTTTTCCTGTTTTTTCTCCAAACCCATCTCTCCTTTTCCTGACTGTCTTCCCTATCACTTTCATCCAGATATTTAACACTGCCCTCATCAAAGGCAAGTCCTCCCTTACTCTTATTTAACAACAACTTCCCTTTCTTAGGATTTTCTCCTTTGCACCTTTTGCCTCAGCTTCTTCACTTGTTCCCAACAACAGGCTCAGTCCTAGCCACTCCAGCCACTTTCTTCGCCATCTCACACACCTTCTTATCTATTGCCTCTATCCTGGCAACCAAATAACTTTCCCTTACCTGGGCTTCCTCCAACTTATCCAACAGGCTGACCATCATGCACATCAGCCTATCCAAAATGCGCCCAACCTGCTCCCTTCACCTGACCAACAAAAACGAAACTTCTAAACCTGCTCCTCTGCCATCTCCAATTATGCACCCACATCTTACTTCAACATCAAAGAGGCCCCACGTTGGTTGATGCCAGATTATTATGTAGGGGCTTTTTATTTGGCACAATTGGTGCTGGATGATGGGAACAGCTCTGAAGGTTACTAAATGAAACTCTGACTTTCCTTAACCTAATTTATTAACCTTAATATTACAGTGGCCTGAAGACCTTCAAACAGAACCTTATCCTAATCTTATTTACATTTGCCACAGTAGAAAGCAGTTACCATTTTATCATATATAATGTCTTATTTAACCTCCACTGAAGTTTATAAAAAGTCCTCCCATATTTAATTTAGTCTATGGTTTTAAGAAAAGGTTGACCATCACTAATCCTGCATCGTTGGGACCTAGAGGGTGCGGATTAGCCATTTATTAGGCTAGAATACACGAAACACAGTAGCTAAGCACCTCATCCTAGAATTAAAATATCCCATAAATCAGTACAAAGTTGGTTAATAAAGAAAAGACAATTATCAAAACAGGTAGTGCAACATACGACAATTCGACTCCCGCATGTTTATCTTTTTGAGGGCGATGGGGTTAGCAATTTTTATCAAAAAAATATTTAGGAAATATTTTTAGACCCATATAAGGTGCAGGCAGCGAGAGAGACCCCTTTCACAATAGACCGTATTTCCTCCATCTCTTTATTCCATCTGCTAGTTAAAAAGTAAAAGAGAATGATAAAGTATTATTAGTAACGTTGTACTTTGGTAAATGTAACAGCCATAAACAACCGAATGGGAAACTGTTGTTTTGCTAATATTTATCGGATAACAACTGTTGTCTTTTTGACATTTCAATTTATAAATACTGTAATACAACAGTTACAGTACTGTAGTTATGTTACAAATGACGTTAAGGACTGAAATTTTTTTTACACATATATGGTATTGTTTACTTTGGAGAAAAAGATCGGGGAAATATACTGCTCTAGTAACTTTAAGCTGCAATCTTTGTAGCTGAAGCTGAGGTTCCGATATTCATTGCAACATGACTATCAGTTATCGTGCATCGAAAACATGGATGAAACTAAAATAAAACTGGAGAGAATGTATTTTAATCAAAACTACTGTGCATGAAAGAATACAAATTACTACTGTTTTTACGCCGATAAAAAGATAAATATGTAAAGCTCGTATTATGATGAAATCAAGAGAAAATCTATAACGGAATCTTGATTTTTTTACTAAAAAAAAATATATATAAATATATAGCCGATTATATAAACATCATATATTAACGAAAAAATAGCTAAATTAATTTCATATGAGACCTATTTGTTATATTTCTACTTAAAAACATATATATAATGAAAAATATCCTTGTCCCAAATAAATAAACTATCCATATTCATTTACGCTAACTAGAAGCAAGAAAAGCGCTTTCAACTTGGTTAAATATATATCGATTCCCAAAACAAAACATTGATTGCAATTTATAATACAAAAGCAATATGAGAATATATATAATTGGAAACAATGTAGTAAAGCATAACTTTTTAAAGAGCCATGAAAAGATGCACATTCGTTATGTTGATGTTTGTATAATACTGTTAATATGTGAATAGAGTTCAGTATAATGTAGGCTAGGCTACCAGTTTGTTGATGCAGCACATATATATAAATAAGTATATATAAGCTATAGTTAGCACAGCAACCGGAAATTTGAAAATTAGTGTGGAAACATTAGAAATTATTCTAGCCTGAAATTTGTGCGGATTATTGATTGTTCGGACTACTGATTGCCGGATTAGTGATGGTCAACCTGTACTATCAATAGTCAAAATATTATCGACAAATAATCCAACTCTATATATATCGATTCAAGTTCCTTATCTTTCTCAGCACTTCATCTCAGAATAATCCAAGATAACCTCGAAAGTCAACACACAATTTGGGGATCACTATGGAGTTTATTCAGTATGACATCCATATACTGAGGCAGATATTACTTTGGAATTTCTTCAGGTAATGATCTTTTTGTTACACCATAGCCCTTCTCTCCTCCCCAAACATGAATCTGAGATCTTATTCACCAATAAAATCAACCAACAGATATTAAATGGTGCTTCAGATCTAACCCCGATCCCATTTAGGACAGTCACTGTCTTAAATAACTGACATAACAACTTTCACCTTTGTGGAACAAGTTAAATGACTTTTACTTTCCCTCGCCAACTGACTTTTGACTGCTTCGACAAGGGAATTCCAAATGTCCATTTCCTCATCCCAGGTAAAGCTGGAATCTTTCCAGCTCAGGTGAAATTCCAGAAACCAAATATCTACCCCATCAAATTCGCAAACTGCAAGTAAAAAGAAAAACAGACTTAACTAGTGTACTCCTGCCTGACATTACAGAACAAAAAAATCACAACAAAAACAAAACGTCAATTAACACAAACACATCTTTCATTATACAAACCCAAACTTATCTACCACAATCTTGTCAAACCCTGGAAATGACCATGTTGTTAACGTGTAGTATTTCTTTGTTTTACGTTGCACCACATATCCCAGATTTGATTCATAAAACCTTGATAAACGAGGGGACTATAGCGTAGTTAGGTTGAAATTGTCTATTAATAATTTTTCATATATCAGGAAACGGAAAGTATTCTGACACTTGTTTTCATAAGTTTTATTCTAAGATGTAAGATGAACTGAAATCTGGAGCCACCTGGACTTATTAAATTTCTTGATGTTCAGAGGTAGGAGTGAGGATAATCCTACCCAATTTGGGTTTCAAGTAACTCTGGCTAAAAATTGATTAGAATGAACTCTGGACCTATGTTGAATAAAACTCACTACTTGAAAATAAATACTTTACATTAATGGTTCAAAAAAAACTACCACTTTTGGCAAGGACAAATCATGGTCAATTTTTTGACCTTTTAACTCAGCATAACTTCCTCTAACTCCTCTTTCTTTCACATCTTGGGGTTTGTTTTGGTTATGATTTTACTTGGTCCCATTGACTCATCATTTTGAACTATCAACATGCAGATTAACTCTCTCTCTCTTTCATAATCCCGATCAGTTTGAATCGTATACTTATTCACTGCATAACATATTGTCACCTACCTGCATTGACTACAATGCAAGTAGATAACCAACTCAACTCGACTATAGTCAATTACTTCAATTTCAATAATTTCTAACAGTCAATTACTTATAATTTCAATCATTTCTATCAACAAGCAATAAATGCAAGAAATATTATAATGTATCATAGTGCTAACACAAACAATATAAGCATGAATTTGAATATCAAATACTCAAACTAAATGCAGAAAATATATATATATAAATATATCAAATGCCTATTACTCTCTGGTTATCAATCATAAATTGCAAAAAATAAAAAAATCAATCTGTTTCAAATGTTCAAGTGCAAGTCAATTGTTCTTTTTATAGTTGGAAGGATGTTATCCATCATGTCCTTTTGATTATGGTGTTAGGTTTCAGTATCAACTGACAATCATAAAAAAATGAAAGCAAACAGTATACAAAAAGAATGACATTTATGAATGACTCTGATAGGAGAAATCTCGGTCTTATATATATGAAAGAAAGTATGAACCTCTTGATTAAGCTTTGGAATGTACCAATTCCAGTTCTCAGTTCAGCTGTTTTTAACTGCAAACTGATGTACACTTTTACTGAAATTCAAACTGTATGTTGTGAAGACTGTAAATCTTAGTAATACAAATTATGTAAAATAACCAGTTCACAATCAGATCAAAACAGACCTCATTTGAAAACTACTTTGTTTTGTTTGCCTTCAGTCAATTTTATCATTTCAATCTGTTTGTATGAGAACACAAAAATTTCATCATCAATGATTTGTCTCTTTGAAAGTTTCTGTAAACGGTATATATTTACAATGGTTATGGTTTTGTGTATTGTTTCAAGATCATCTGCAATGTTTGTTCAAGGGTTCTACTGTTCACTAACCCTCTGATTATGAAGAGAGAGAGTTTATTCATAAATGTTGATAGTTCAAAATTTGAATCATGGGACCAATATAAATATGAAGTGTATATAAAACAAACCTCCAAGATGTGTGAAAGAAAGGATGTATGTATGTAGGTATGTATGGTTATGTATGTATGTATGTATGTCAGTAAATTGACCTGATTTGTATGTATGCCAAAAGTATGTAGTTATGATTGTACCATTAAGAGTAAAGTATATATCCTCAAGGTATATATAGTTTTATTCAACATAGGTCCAGAGTTCATTCTTCTTTTTTTAAGAGTTACTTTTAAACCCAAATTTTGTATGGATTGTGTCACTCGCTCCTCTCCTAACATCAAGACTTTCTAAGTCCAGGGTGGGGTGACTTGTGGTCTCGTAGGTTAGCCCTAAACTTATGAAATCGCGTGGACCCGGAGAATACTTACCCCCTCCTGATATATGAAAAATTCATTAATAGACAATTTCAACCTAACTTAGAAGTTATTGCGTTACTATGGTGAAGTCTACAGAGACGTGTGAGATGTTTGTTATGTTTTTTGAAACAAAGGTGTTGTAGTGGCATAACAATGTTTTGTGTCCACCATTTTGTAAGATGATTCAGCTTTTGAAGGTGAAAACCTATCCGTTGATTGGATAGTAGCCGCCATCTTCTTCACCTTATCAATTTGTCTTCCCTTCCTCTCCCAAGGTTCGGGGGGTCCCAGGAACTGGACAGACCTCCATCAGCCAAAGAAGAGGAAGGCTGCTGCTTTCCCCTTGATGCCCTTGGATGTTTAGGGACTGCCTGCCTCCTGAGGAGGCAGTGGATCTATCGTTGGCTCTTCCCGACCTTCAGGTTAGGGAACTGATATATATACCCCTGGGGTTTGTGTTTATACATATATACATATATATACATTATATGCAATACATATATATCCTAGAGGTTCCGCATATAAGACGGGGCTGCTTCAGGTGCTATTATAGCTATATCAGATATATATATTATGGAATATAGTATCCCGATCTGGTCTAGATATATCTTCCGGCCCAGTTTATATATATAGAGAAGGCCAAGGCACCCAGGTGTCTCAGCTCTTTCTGCCAGCACTACATAGTGCTCCCTGAGTGCCTACCAGTATCGATCGGGTTCCTAGCCTGGTGTCTCGATCCCATCGGTTTGAACGCCAGAAGAATAGGGAAGAGATTCCCCTTCAGGAGTCTTGCCGGACTTCTAAGGGACTGACTCTCTTCCAGGAGACAAGTTTTTTTGTTGGCTAAAGTTAAATTCAGGAAGGAAATTAGCAAATTGCATTTTGGATGTCGTAAGTTAAGTCTGTGTCTAAGACATCTGAGTTCAGTCACACGGCACTGAACATTTCTTAGAAACTAAAACAGCTGAGTACATTTTTGGGAGTTGGAATAATGTCAGTAAACCATATTATTTATCGAATCTTTGCGCTCTAGAGCTGGAAAAGAAAAACAGGATGAGAAGTAACTCATTACCGACCCCAGGTGTTGGATTATAGCCCTTCAGGTACCCATGCATTGAAAGACCAAAATTCCGTGTCGTGAACAAACCAGCCCAGCAAAGTGTTGTCTCGGTACATAGCGCCAGGTCTCCAAGTGACGGGCGCCAGGTGTCTCAGATATGGGAAAATCAGGAAAATTATGATCTCGCGTTGGGGTTGCCAGGTGTCTGGATACTGCCCGCCAGCAACTTTCGGACCTAGAGAAAACATATTATCCTTGTGTCTTGAACCTTAAGAGTTTGAGCATGCAAAATAGCAGACACAGAATTCCCCTTTAAACCTTCGGTTGAGGGGCATCTGCTCCTCAAAGGGAGTTTAGAGTTCGAAAAGCGGCGCTAGTTCGTTGCAGACAAGTTCCACCCAGCGGTTAGGTCACGTTTCAGACTTGTGTATTCGCCCAGATGGCTCCAAATCCAGCGCTGGTGTTACCCTCTGGATAATAAGTTTTGCAGCTGATGCGCTTCCTGTTTTAACATCCACTGCAGTTTTTTGGGATTTTAAATGCTATTGAAAAAATAGAAATTTTTGCTCTTCAAAAAAATTTTTTGCCACAGCAGAGTGCATTTCAGGCCCTGTGTTTGGCAACAATCTACTTTGGTTGATTATTTTAAAAAGTTCAGTCCGCCTCTCCTGGTCTGCTGGTCTTACTGGAGGACAGTTAGTTTT
This sequence comes from Macrobrachium rosenbergii, assembly GCF_040412425.1. Classification (NCBI taxonomy): domain Eukaryota; kingdom Metazoa; phylum Arthropoda; class Malacostraca; order Decapoda; family Palaemonidae; genus Macrobrachium; species Macrobrachium rosenbergii. Next base: position 32,158,428 of record NC_089770.1, on the reverse strand, counting down.
CTTTCTCTCACCTGTTCTCTTTCATGGTTGAAGAAGAGATGGATGGAGAGAGCTGCAAGATTTGTCTCTGGAGTTCAGCTGCCCACTTTTATATGGTGATTTCTTCCCTGATTGAAAATAGTACAACCAGGTAGCCGAGGAGCATTGGAATAGGATCTGTCACAAAAAAAAAAGGAAAGAGGTACAGGAGTTTCATTTCCTTGGAAGCTGGGAGGGTCTTTCTCTGCAGGTTGTGAGACTGCTCTTTGTTTTAAAGGGTTGGAGAACTTCAACACTGCTTTTGATCAGGCGTGAGAATCCCTTTTTTGACAGGATTGCAGCTCCCCCTTGATTGAATAATCTTCATGGTTGAGTGCCCTTGCAGTTCCCGGGGCCAAGAGTTTACCTCTCAGTCCTTTCTTGATGAGAGTGTTCTTGACCAGAAGAATACTTTTCTTGGACTAGGAGGTCATTTGTGTTGATGACAGTGGCATTTTTAGATTTATTTCTCCCCTGCTTCGACAGTAAAAATGAATTCTTTTGTTTTGGAGGGTCTTGTTTTTCCATATCTATGGGCAATTCTGTTTTTAAGAAGCTAGGACTTTGTCCCATTTAATTGTATTGGCATCAGTGACCCAGTTGTTGGATGCCGACCATTAAAATCATAACATTTATTAGTTCTGCCTTTTCTTTCAGAGATTTGCCAGATACTGCGGTAATCAAGGTTTGTACCAGGGCACTGCCTTGTCCTTTGGGTCTTGGTCATGTCGGCTCGACCTTGAGTTCAAGCCAGGCCCCCTTAACTCCTAAGAAGTCCCAGGCTTTGGAAGATGATCGCGGAACACATATCCCTCCTCTTCTCTTTTAGGAAAGTGTACATAACTGTGTTTCTTTCCACCCTCTTTTCCATAAGGGAGGAGGGAAGAGAGAAAGAGGTATCGACCGGGAAGTTCTAATGTAGATACCTGGATGAAATGATACTTATAGAGTCTCTGGAGTTGGCAGCGACATTGCCAAGACCTGGGAATGGACTCCTTCAGGAGAAGTATCCATTTCCTCTGGGTCTCAGCAATTCTTTTCATCAAACTTTTCATCCCGTTTCCTCTCCCGATTCAGGAAATGCCAGTCCGGCTAGAGCTAATCGTCTTGGTATCCTGTCATCTTGCAGAAGCTTTCCCATGGTGGAGAATGAGGTCTGCATCCATTCCTCCATCCTTTCCTCTTTGAAGTTTGAGGAAAGAGTTAGGCCAATGCTTGATTAAAGGAACCTTCAAATATGCTTGCATATTCCCCTCACATCATGTGTCTACTTGTGGCTCACATCATTTGTCTACTTCTGGATTCACTGATCAAGGAATAGGTGCACACCTGTAAACCTTTGTATTGAAGGTGTGTGACTGGGCCGAGTAGTACCTTCTCATCAACATCCTGGACTCAGGCAGCCTTTTGGTCTTCCAAGAATTCAGGATGAATTTTGCGACACTCACTGGTTTTGTTGAACAACAAAACCACAGTAGTGGCATTTGTCGACAAACAAGAGGGAATCGTTTCTTCCTCCTGTTTCATCTGTTGACATTTGCAAGTGCTAGAGTGTTCTGTAGAGCACTTGACAGCTCAATTAGCCAGATGCATTCCCAGTGGGGTTTGAGTGATCAGGACAGGGTTTTGTGATCCAGTCTTGCTGTTCTTTTTTTCATGAAGATTCATGAAGAGACTGCTCGACTGAGAGATCCCTGCTGTCTTTCTGTTTCCTCCCTGCACAAAGTCTGTAGTTTTTCTCGCTCCTTCGTACCCGACCCGGGGACCGCTACAGTGAGGTATGCTGTCTTTTTAGGAAAAAGTTGATATCTATGTTTTTCCTCCTATATTTGTCTGTTTGCTAGGGGTTCACAAGCATTGCTCACCCCGAGTTACAGACAAATGCTGAAAGATTTCGCCCAACCTGATAGTCCGAGGCATTGAGAATCCGATTGTTCAACCTCCTGTGAAGAATCACAGAAGAGTTGTTCTTCAGGCAGTACATCCCTTGTGTTCAGGACTGGGAAACCTTCCAGCTTTCCTGCCAAGCAACATAGGCTTTCTTGCCACCAGCAACAGATATAGCTGGATATCTCTTGAAGTCCTCTGCAACACTGTCCCACAGACTGGATCCGTCTTCGCTGGTGGGTTTCGTTGACAGAACTACTACTCAGGTCAGAGTCGCTCTTCAAGTCTGGACTTCCTTGTCTTCTCCGCCGAGGGTTGCTTCTCACCCTTTCATTTGAAGAACGTAGGCCCTTGTGACTTAGTCTTCTATATGAAGTAGCCTTCTTCTCCTCAGTCAAGATTTAGGTACAGATGAGCTGCTTCTTCGGTCTTGCTGGTCCAGGGAACTGTTCCCTGGATGGCATGTGACTCGTGTAGGGTTCCTGTCCCGTGCTCTGCACGCGCCCTTACGAGAGTTGTCGGATAGAGATGTGCCCTCTTAGGACCATCTCTCATCTCACTCCAGCCGTGGCGTAGAAGATGGAAGGACAGGTGAGATGACTCCTTCTCGGATGTCGCCATCTTCCAAAACCATCTTGTTCCTCCACCTTGGACTTAGTATCAATGATCCAGATCAGTCATTACTTTGTCCTATTAGGAGTTGTGGTACTTTCGAAAAGGCTTGACATTCTAACCTGGATGTCATCGACATTTTTGCTAGTACTATCTCTCCCAAGGAAGAAGTGTCTAGGGACATCTTTCTCCTGGCTTCGTCAAGCGAGTCGAAGGAGGTACAAGACAGCTGGTTGGCGATAATATGGTACTTTCCACATGAGAGTTCACGAAGTCAGTGGCTTGGTCCATCCTTGCATTCTGGAAATTTCTGTTGGTCTGGAAGCAAAGACGTGGTCTCATAGACCACACTCTTGTCTTCCTGTGGTCTTGTCAATCGCCTACATTTATTTGTTTCCTAAATCCTATTCTGTCTCTTCCCACCTCCTATATCTGGCAGGTAAGTGTCATGAACAAAATGATATTTTAATAATAAAATAAGGTTTGTTCATACTTACCTGGCAGATAGTCATATACCCCAGTGCCCTCCGCCTCCCTCTTGAGACAGTGGCACTACAGAAAATCCTGAATAGAAAATGGGAATGGTTCCCGTTCGCCTCCCAGCGTGAAGATGAGTACTAACCACCTGGCCACACTGGAAGTGTGCAGCAATTTTGAAATTCTGTGGATTTCAGGAGCAATACAGCTATATATATCTGCCAGGTAAGTATGAACAAACCTTATTTTTATTATTAAAATGTCATTTACTTTCAAAAATTTTATTTTGCTTTATTCCCAGTCGGATCTTTCTTTTTTGTTTTGCTTTGATTTGCTGTGTGTTGATATTACCTATGAGTATGCAAACTCAAGAATCATCTACAGTATGCCTGTAAGAAAGGCCGTTACCCAGCGCTTGTGCCGTAGTGTTGACGACGGGTTGTACCCGCTTCTGTTTTTCCATTGACGTTGACCCTCATGTCCTCTGCACCAGTTGCAAGGGGCATGACTGTAACCCTGAATCCACGTGTGCTGAGTGTTGTTCTTGGTCACCCGTGTAGTTGGCTAAATTCACAGGAAGGAACAGTACAGGAGGAAAGCAGTCAAGGCGTTGGCGGAAGGTTATACGCCCCTGACTATGCCCTTGGTTGCTAACCCTTCTTCCTTGTTTCTCCCTCCTGCAGATCTTCCCCGCTTGGCTATCTCTCCTTTGAGAGCAGTCTCTCCGTCTTCATCTTCACTTGTTTCATGAGGTGAAGATCGTTGGGGGGAGGGGAGGAAATCAAGATCTCTTCTAGGGGGGCCTCCGCTTGCTCCGAGGGGGAAATCTTTCCCTTGGAGCGAGAAGAGTCTCCCGCCACACATCCGACTGTATTTTTTTCTCCAGGATTGGCGGCCGAGCACTGTGAAGCTGCCAAGCGCCATGAATCTGCCGAGCCCCAGGAAGCATGGATCTCCTTGGGGCTCTTGGGCTCTCCATCAGTGCAGAGTATCTTGGCACACCAGAGGACATTGCAGGTTTCAGTAGTCACCCATGCTCCTGCTACTGTCACCACGACTAAGGTACCCATGACGGCGTTTGCTAAGGTTCTCAAGACGGTGTCAATGCGCTTTCAAGTTTGATGACCCCAGCTGCAGTGAACCGGACTGCGGTCCATGCTCCTGCTCCCCATACACAGTGTCCCTACCACCTCCTGCCTTTGCGGTTCCGGTGGCTCTTACTGTGCCTGCTGTTCCAGCTGTTCCTGCCACCCAGGCTGCTCCTGCTGCCCCAACTGCTCCTTTAGTTCCTGCCACTCCCTCCTGGATGGAAGACCTGACTGCCATCCTGAAGATGTCGAAGAAGGGTCCTGAGGTGTTGTCATCATCATCGTCTTCATCTTCATCTTCATCGTCTGCTGCTTCTTCTTCTTCTGAGGCTCGCTGGCTGAAGAAGAAAAAGGCTGCCTCTCTCCCCACAACCTAAGAAATCTCGCCATGGTACTTCTAAGTGGTTGCCTCCCTCCACAGGGGAAGCAGTGGGATCTCTTGGCTCTCCCTGGCCCTCTGGCTCGGAAACTGTTTTGTATACCCCACCGGGGTCTTGCACTTGAGCCTCAAGAGCCCCCAAGGCCCACACACTCAAAACCAGTTCGAAGAAGTCTGCTTTTAAGACTGGTCTCTTCCCGAGTTTCTTCAGACACTCGAGAGGAGACCACTCCCGTTGATCGTTCTGTACGAGATTCAGGAGTGTTGGGTGCTCAACAGAGTTAAGTCACTCCAAGTGCTCGAGGTTCCGTGGAATCTCACATATATACCCCAAACCAGTTTTGGCGAGTCCACTCCCCCGTCTGGTTTAGGCACAGAGCGGGTGACAGTGCCAAAACATGCAGGCGTCTCGACACTTCCTGCCAGGACCACTTAAGTTCCCAACATGGTGCTTCAGACTCAAGAGTCCAGGCACTCGGAGACGCAGTGAGGAGGTCCCCTGTTCAGTCTTCTTCTCGTGAGGAGTTTTTGACCTCGAAGAAGACTGGAATATGTCGGGAGGACTGCGCAAGTTTAGGTCAGAGTACTCGATTCATGTCCCGTGATCGGCCCCGCCCGCCGGAGGAGAGTGCTCAGGTATGTTCATGCGAGCCTCTCCGCTCTCCTCAGGACAGTGCCCCACCAAGATGTAGGTGCTCTTCCTAGACCCGTTCCACTATCGCCACCACGGGTTGGTGACCACCCACAGCCTGCCTCTCCTGCTGGCTCTTCTGGTAGGACAGATAGGAGTGCTCGATCCCCCTCACCTGTCACCTCAACCTCCTGGGGCTTCACTGGGAGGTGTTAGTTGGACAGGAGGTTCTCTGATGAGAACGCTCCTTCTTATCAGAGTTCTGCTACAAAGGCCTACGCCCCGGGTTCGGTTCTCAGACCAACTTGGTCGTACACGCAAGTGGTCAAGGAGGGATCCCAGGGGTCTGCCGAGGTCCTCCCTCCTGCGGGGAGAGTAGATCGGGATGACTGCACCGTGGAAGGACTGGAGGGTCCTTTTCCCCAGGATGCGGACACCCCTGGGATACAGAGGACTTTTGTAAAGGTCACTGCACTGATCCATCACACAGTGATTTCAGGGAAGGGACCATGGCCTCTTCTGTAGGTTGTCCTTCTTGCCTTGGATATTTTTGGGGTCCAAAAAAGGAACCTAAAGCTTCGGTGGGGAGTCCATGGTCCGTACTTGCCGAGGGGGTACTCAATCAAGTGAATAACCTGGTCTCTGGGCAGGAAAATTCACTTTGGTTGAACCGCTCGGAGAAGCTACTTCCTCCTCTTCTGCCTCGACAGAAATGCTTCTACACACCCTCGGAAGGATCTGTGCTGACTGAACAGGTTGACCCAGACTTGGTTCGTCTTGGCCCAGGTCTCTTGCTGCAGCAGCTTGCTGCGCAATGGGTCTCCCTCTCACAGTAAGAGGCGACCCTGGAAGCCACCGCTATGGTGGTTCTCCAGGCAGTCTCCTGGCTGGCTCTGTGGCTGTTCAGTGTCCAAGGTTGCTGCCTCTATGGGTCCGATCATCCCTGGAGAGGACTCTGTGTATGGGAGACTGTTCCAGTTTGGAGGCGGGGCTATCTCCTACCTGGCCCACTAGACGGCAAACCTGTAGGTCCCAAGTCGACATTGACCCTCAGGAATGGGAGAGTTGGTAGACACTGTGGTGGACGAGATGTGCCGAAAACAATGATGGCCCACTAGGCAGTGGCCAAGATCTCTGGGTCTTCACATGCTGCCGCGGCCCAACCCTTTGGTCAGGCTGGCACTTCCTTGGCCTGTAAGAAGACCCAGGCTTCAAAAGGCGCTTGCGGGAACACCCAGCCTTCTTCTGCCTCTGCCAAGAAGGGTTCACAGCCATGCCCCTTTTCAACCCTCTTTCCATCTGGGAAAAGGTGGCAAAGGGAAGGAGGGAGGACACTATGGGCGGTGTTCCCCTCCAGCTGCTGCCATTTGTGGGGCTGCCTGTCGAGCCATTGGGCAACATGAAGCCAAGATCTGGGTAGTAGATGCCCTTTGGGACGGATGTCTACTTCCCTTTGAGTCTAGGACACCCTTTGCCAACAACCCGGTCCATCTAATTACCTACGTTCCCAGCTTGCCGGAGGATCTCACACTCAGGGAGGGGGAGGAGGAGCAAGCAGTGCTGAAGAAGAGCGCTATAGAAGTCTGTGTTGGATCAGTCCCCAGGCTTTTACAGCCGCATCTTTCTTGCAGAGAAAGCCATGGGGGTTTGGTGACCAGTCATAGACCTCTCTCCCTTGAACTGATTCGTTAGCCAGATTTGGTTCACAATGGAAACAGCACACTCAGTGTTCGCTTTCATTAGGGAGAACCACTTCTTGCTTACGGTCGACTTGAAGGATGCATATTTTCAAACATCCATACATCCGTCGTCTCGCAAGTACTTACACTTTATCCTCGGGGAAGTGTTATTCCATTTCGGGGTACTTAGCTTTGGGCTCTCAACCACTCCCCAGGTGTTCACGAGAGTGTTCACCCTGGTGTCAGCTTGGGCCCATCCGCCCAGGATACGTGTTTTGAGGTATCTCGACGATTTGCTCATCCTGGAGAGCTCCCGCTTGCTGTTGGTCTAGGACAGGGATTGATTTCTTGAGTTTTGCTGCAGTCCAGGGATTTTAATAAATCTCAAGAAATCCGATCTCATCCCTAAGTGGAGGATAAGTACCTGGGCATGCTGATAGACACGGTAGGAGCAAGAGATTCCCTTGGACTGTCATATCAGCAGGTTCAAGAAGGAAGCGCAGCTGTTCTTGTCTCGATGGGAGCAGCCAGCTTGGGAGTTGCAAGTCGTTCTTGGAGAAGCTGGTCCCTAATGGGTGCCCTTACCTTCATTCTCTCCAGTGGAGAATGAAGGAGTTCTGGTCCCAGTCTCAAGATCCTCAGTCCTTTTGCATTCCTCTATTGGAAGAAGTTGGACAGGACTTAGACTGGTGGATGGACGACAGGAACCTTGTAATAGGAGTATCGTACATACTCCCCCCCTCCTGGCTGGAACTCAAGGCAGCCTTCCTGGCCCTCCAAGAGTTTCAGGATAGAGTGATGGGACACTCGTTGGTGTTGATGAGCGATAACACCACAGTAGTGGCTTATGTCAACAAGCAGGGGGTCTGGTATCCCTCCTGCTGCATCAGTTGACAATGCAGGTGCACGAGTGGGCAGTAGCTCACTCGATAGAGCTGTCAGCCAGATACTTTCCAGGCAAGAGGAATGTAGTAGCAGACAAGCTCAGCCGCCAGAATCAAGTGATAGGGACAGGATGGTCCCTTCACTCATACATTACGGAGAGGTTGTTCGAGCAGTGGGGGTGCTTCCAGCCATCGATCTGTTCACCACCCAGCATAACAGAAAACTGCAAGTCTTCTGTGCCATCTTGCCAGACCCATGGGCAGCTGCAGAGGATGCATTCCAACAACCTTGGGACAACCTCGGCATGTACGCTTTTCCTCCGTTTTGTATTATTCGCAAGGTGATCAACAGGGTAATGATCACCCCAAATCTCAGAATGACCCTGGTGGCTCCCAAATGGCCACATGCCATATGGTATCTGGACATGCTAGCTCTACTTTCCAGAGCACTGAGAGAGAGAGAGAGAGAGAGAGAGAGAGAGAGAGAGAGAGAGATTCTCCCCCCCCCCCTCCTGACACAACCTCCTATGCCAGCTGCATGTAGAGAGGTACCACCAGTCTGTGGAGTCCCTGTCATTTCACGGCTAGAGACTATCAAGTATCTCTTGCAAGTGAGAGGCTTTTCTCACTGCACAGTGGCAGATGTGTGGATACCTTCGAAAATCCTTTAATGGCTCTGTACTAGGGGAAATAGGCTGTCTTCTGTGGTTGGTGTCGTAGACGGTGTATCTCTCTGGTCGGAGCTACTCTTCAGCAGGTAGCAGACTTCCTTGTCTTCCTTCGTCAAGAGAAGCTTCTCTCTGTCTCAGCTGATAACTTGTTAAGCATCCCCGCTGGTGTGAGCTCGCTGCTAATGTACCGTCACGCTTTTTCTTGCATTTAGTGGTCATATTACTGATGATAGTTTTTCAAAGTTAATATTGATTTTTATGCTTATAATTCATACTCTAGTTAAGAGTAGGAATTTTATTAAATGATGGGATAAAAAACTATTAATACTACTATTATTTTATTTCATAAGACTACAAAATACTGAACGAAAAGTGTTATACATACATGCACTATTCTTTTGTATGCCAATCTCTAAAGCAAGGGGCTACACACAATCCTACTTCACAATCCTTACACCAATATGAGCTATCCTTTCTTATGTTGTTCTTCCGACACTGAGCACAAGTCCTTTGTGGCCTCTTCTTTTTATCTGTAGGTGGACAATACTCAGGAAAGTGCCTGCCAATTAGCCGTGAAGGTTTTGCTGCAAGTCGTGGGGGCCTGCGTAAGGGAACAGATCTTTCTTCTGCATATTTCATAATCAGTCTTTCACTAATCCTCAAAATAAATTCACGTCTTACAACCCTCCCACCAAGGGCTCTATATGTGACATAGCAATTCACAACAGACATGTCTAACAAATGTCGAAATACTTTCTTGTAATATTTCTTCAGTCTGTTTCTTGCGGTCGAAAAAAGAACCAAGAGGTTGTCAGACAAATGAACTCCGCCCATGTTTGCATTATAATCTGCAACTGCTTTTGGTTTATACATTTTTTTTCCTCTCCTAGATTTCACCTTCACCATAGAATCATCATGCATTGTACTCAGAACACATACATCCTTTTTATCTTTCCATTTCAGTACCATAGATTTTTTTCGGAATTCTGCTACTTTTTCACCTTTTTTCAGTTTAGTTTCTTTTATTTTTGCTGGCACGTCCTTTCTAGTGACCCTTACAGTACCGACAGTGTCAGTTTCTTCATCTGCAAGTGCATCTGCCAATGTTGGACTTTTATAAAAATTATCTGTATATAAAACAATAGCCCTTGTTCAAAAAGAGGGTCCATAAGAGAGGAAACAATTCTATTAGACACAGGAAGATCCATATATTTTTTCCATGTATTGTGTATCCTTACCTGCATAAATGAAGAAGTTCCATATATAACCAGTAGAACTTTCACAAAGTTCATAAAACTTTATTCAAACCTTTTACGTTTAGCTGGTATATACTGAACCCATGATAAATTTCCCTTCCAGCCTAACAAAGACTCATCAACAGAAACGTTCCTACGTGGAATGTAATTGTTCATAAATTTCTTCAAAATAAGATCAGTGAACGGCTTTATTTTTGCTAACTTTCTTCCTGGTCCTTCTGTTATAGTACTATTGTCAACCAAATGTAAGAATTTATGCAACAAGTCAAATCTACGGCCACTCATTACCTTTCGAAAAAAAGGAGAAGAAACACTCTCTCGTGTTGAGAAATACATTGAATTGTCACACTTAGAATCAATTCCTTGTAAAATAAGTAGCCCTATAAAGACTTTCATTTCTCTTGCACAAGTGTCAAACCATCTATGTACTCGTGATTGTGGAGACAAATGTTCTACATTCTCATCCAGAAACTGATTTGCATATCTGTTTGTTTCTTTCATGATTAGGTAATCAATGACTTCATCATCAAAGTATTTCTCAAAATATTCTAATGGATTCTCTTTATCCTCAACTGAAAATTTCATGCCGGGATCAGCAACAAAAGTAAAGGGATCTTTCTCTCTCCCTCTCGGAGTCCAGTCACTTGGCAATGAGAAGTCATCTGCACTTCCGCTATCGGAAGAAAAGTTTGTTTCTTCAATATCCTCATCGCTGGAGGATTCAGAACTAGAGCTCTCATCATCAAATATGTCTTCAGTATCAGACACCTCGTCTAGGATTTGATTTATCTCACCTGAAGAAATACGCCTCCTCTTTGTGGCATTCATTGCGGAAGACGTCGAAGCCATGTTATCTCTGAAAACGCCCAACGCGTACTGGGAAAAAAATAGTCATCTAGGCATCAAGCGACCAACTAAAAAGAGTTGCCAGGCAGGAAATAAGTCATCAATTACAGCTTACGTGTTCTAAGAGTGTTACCAAATGATGTTCCAACATTTTCCATACGAGTAAACGTATTATTACGGGGCTGACAGCTTGAAAAGCACAGTTAAAGTCGTGAACGTAATATCCCGTTGAAGGCGCTACCAAGTAGATCGCGGCAAACGTATTATTACGTGGGTGACGCTTAACATGTTAAGGGCTACAGGTCTGCCCTGGGCCGGGTCCTTCACTTGAAAGGTATCAATCTTTCTTCTTCATGGCTGATCCCTGTGCTGATGAGGAGCTTCGAACAGTCTTGCTCTCCCAGGGAACTTGGGCCCCCTGGGCTGGATGCGACCCTCGTTATTCGGAGCCTGACTTGTGCACTGTATGAGCCTCTGAGAGTTGTCAGAGAGGGATGTAACCCTCAAGACTGGCATCGGCAAAGAAAGTCGGCAAGCTACATGGACTTCCCTGTGACATTAAACACTCGAGGGGATAGGGATCAGTTATGCTCAAATTTGTCCTGGAATTCGTAGTGAAGACTCAGAATCTGCCAGTCCCTGATGCCAGATTCGAGTCCTTTTCAATCCCCATTGTATAGAACTTTGTTGGTAGTGATCTGGACAAGATGCTACTGCATCCAGTTAGGGCGCTGTGGTACTATCTTAAGAAGACTTGGCAGTTCAGGCCTGAGTGTCGATGACTCTTCGTTAGTACTGCACAGTTGACCCCCGGTATTCATGGGGATAGGGACCACAACCACCCGCAAATAGCTAAAATCCATGAATGCTCATAACTGCCTATTTTAATAGTACAAAAATTAAATATACCTTAAGCCATCATCCTAAAATACTTTATCATTTCGAGTACAGCACTGTAAGCACCGTACCTAGGATTCTGAGTGGTGTAGCTGTAGGCACTATAATGAGGTGATAAAACCAGTTTAGGGAGCTCTAGTCACCAGGAGGGTTCACTGTATGAAGGTCTTTCCTATAAGGGTTCACCATAAGGAGGTCCCTCCTATAAGAAGGGGAGAAAACCAGTTTATTACCAGGGCAAAGCTTACAAACCTGTTCCTTTCCCCAGGCTTACATAAGTCAGTCTCTCTCTCAGTTAACCCTCACAGTCTGGGCTAAATATATATTAAGCACACCCCTAGACTGGGCTAAATTTAAGGGTGGCAATTAAAAAAAAAAAAATGAAAAGCGGAAGATATGGTATGAAAAAAATTTTGAAAAATTTTCTGTATCCTCCATGGGAAGTTGCAAGTGAATATTTCTGAAAGACAGTTGTAAAAACATCCTAATTTTACCATGTTATAAGTGTCTTTTCTAATATTTTTTTTTTTGTAAAATTATAATTACAGCTCACACAATAACATAACAGATAAGACCTAAAATCAGTAACAAATTCTGAGTATATTTATTGTAAAATATTTACAAGATGTCCTGGGACCAGGAGCAGTAGTACATTCTCCCATGAAATCACAAGTCAAACTGTGATCTCCCTCTATCCTCTGCTGAGCCACTGGACTTGCTGTGCGAAAGTTGCTAGAAGTCATTTATGGTCCACAGACGTGATCTGAACACTTTTCCCACAAAACTCATTCAAACTGTATGACGCAAAATCTTGTACATACAGAATGATGTTTATTTTTCAAAAGTTTGTAGAAAAGGGAAAAATAAAAGAAACTATTCAATGATGTTTATTTTTCAACATATAATACATCTAAGTCAATACATGTTTGCAATCGTTGGTACCAGCCTTTAAGACCATCTGCATAAAACTGGGGGCCTTGTGATGTGAACCATGTCAAAGCAGTGTTTTTCACATCTTAAACTGACGAATGTTTGTTCAGTTTTGGAAACAAAAAGAAGTCACTAGGGGCTAACTCAGGACTATAAGGTGGATGCTGAATGTTTTCCCACCGAAATTCACGTAACACACCTTGCGTCTTGCGAGCGCCATGTCGTGATGGAAAAGGACTCGCCGATGCAGCTTTCCTGGACGTTTTCCAGCAATTTTCTGAGCCAATTTTCTCAAAACTCCTTTGTAATAATCAGCATTGATTGTTCTTGTGTTTTCAAGGAAGTCAACTAGCAAAATCCCCTTTGCATCCCAGAAAACGGTGGCCATGACCTTCCCTCTTGAAAGTTCCACCCCTTGGCAGGCACTGTTTTGATTGAGTTTTATCTTCGGGATCATATTGGTAGAGCCACGTTTCATCACCGGTAACGATTCTATCTAGAAATGCTTCAGGGTCTTCATCCCACTTGTTCAAAGTTGCTGTTGAAAGGCCTGCCCTTGTTTGCTGCTGATCAGGGCGCAACAGCTTTGGGACCCACCTAGCAGAAAGCTTGCTCAGCCCCAAGTTTTCCACTAGAATTGTATAAGCTGAGCCAACAGAGATATTAAGGGTATCGGCAACTAATTCAGTGGTTATCCATTTGTAGGTGGTTGATTTCTTTGGGGCATTATCCCCATAAACTTGCTGCAAAGCATCGATGATTTGACTGTTCTTCCAGCCTAGCTTCACAGGAATTTGATGTTTGTTCTGGCCTCGATTTTGTTGGAATCCATGCTACTCGAGTGAGTGCTAACTTCAGACTACTGGTACAGCGTTGTTACAGGTTGGCCATCACTAATCCGGCATCATTGGGACCTAGAGGGTGCCGGATTAACCATTTATTAGGCTAGAATACACGAAACCCAGTAGCTAAGCACCTCATCCTAGAATTAAGATATCCCATAAATCAGTACAAGTTGGTTAATAAAGAAAAGACAATTATCAAATACAGGTAGTGCTCGAGTTACAATAATTCGACTTACAATATTTCGCGTTCACGATGGGGTTAGCAATTAATACCGATACGAAAATATTTAGGAAATATTTTTAGATTTTGCGCAGGCAGCGAGAGAGACCAACTTCTTTTCCTCCATCTCTTTATTCCATCTGCTAGTTAAAAAGGTAAAAGAATGATAAAAGTATTGTTAGTAACGTTATACTCTTGTGTAAATGCGTACCGCCATAAACAACCGAATGGGAAACTGTTGTTTTTGCTAACTGTTATGCTTGTATTTCAACCATCGTACGGTTAAACAATTACTGTAGTTATGTTACAAATGACGTTAAGTACAGTACAATAGGACTGATATATTTTTTACACTATACCCTCATTCGCTTTGGAGAAAAGATCGGCAAGGAAATATACTGCTGCAGTAACTTTATGCTGCAATTTGTAGCTGAAGCTGAGGAAGCAATGTTCAAGCTGCTAGTGACTATAGATTATCATGCATCAGCAACATGGATGAAACTTGACCGTAAATAAAATTGGAGAGAATGTATTTTAATCAAAACTACTGGCCATGAAAGAATACAAATTACTGCTGTTTTCAAGCCGATAAAAGATAAATACGTAAAGCTTGTATTATGATGAAATCAAGAGAAAATAGCGAACGGAATCTTGATCTTTTTCTTACACAAAACAAACATGCCCCCAAAGCGGCCAGCCGCGATTCCATAGCGTCATATTAACGAAAAAAATAGCTAAATTAATTTCACAACAAAACGTATTTAAGTTATATTTCGATTTAAAAACATTTAGTATAACAAAAAAATATCCTTGTCCCAAATAAAAAAAGTATCTATTCATTTACACTTACTAGAAGCAAGAAAAGCTCTCTGAACTGAGTTAAATGCGGCGAAATAAACACCGCGTTATCGATTCCAAAAACAAAACATTGATCGCAATTTATAATAAAAAAGCAATATGAGAATATACGCAATTGGATACGATGTAGTAAAGCATAACTTTTTAAAAGATCCATGAAAAAGATGCACATTCGTTATGTTGATGTTTGTATAATACTGTTAATATGTGAATAGAGTTTAGTATAATGTAGGCTAGGCCACCATCGTATATGGAGCCTATAATGATATACCATAGCGTAGGCCAAAAGACAATTATAGATGTAAAAATGGAACAGCAAAAGCATGCCTGTGTTTACAAACACCTCCAGTTTGTTGAGGCAGCACACTGCGCCACCAAATCGAAAATCAAGGCCAGCGGCGAGATAGCGCAGCGACCGGAAAATTTGAAAATTAGTGCGAAAACAGAAATTACTTAGCCAAAATTTGTGCGGATTACTGATTGTTCGGACTACTGATTGCCGGATTAGTGATGGTCAACCTGTACATGCATATGACTGTTCCTGTTCAACAGGGATAAAGACTATTAGTGAAATAACAAGCAGTCGTAATGAAAACCAAATTTGTCCATAAACTTAGCAGATATGGATGTTTTCCATGAACTTTTTGAAGCCCCCTCGTATATATATATATATATGTGGGTGTGTGTGTGTGTGTGATTATAATCACTTTTGTACATGATCCATTTATCACACATTACCACAGGTGAATGGCTTGAAATAACCTGTCTTGGAAATAAAGTTGAAACTGGTCAGGACCTACACCCTGTCTCTTAGTTTTCACCTGTGGTAATGTGCGATATATATATACTGTGTGTATGTGTATATACGTGTATACAGTAAACCCCTGTATTCACGTTCTCACAATTCACGGACCCACGTATTCGTGGATTTCTCTTAGGAACGCATCTACCCATTATTCGCGGAAAATTTACCCATTCGCAGTATTTTTCACTGAGACATACTAATTACTGTATTTTCATATAATTTTCATGGCTAAATGTACTTTTTGTACTAAAACTTAAAATACTCAGGTATAAGCATTTTTAGAGGGTTTTTCTTGTGTTTAAACTATCAAAATAGGCAGTTCTAAGTGTTTTTAGAGGGGTTTTAATAATTCGTTTATTTTAGCTATTTGCAGGGGTGGGGGTCCGCGAATATGGGGGTTTTACTGTGTATATGGATATGTATATATATATATCTATATACTGTGGACTCACGCATTCGCGGGTTTCTCTGTGGAACATATCTACCCATTATTCGCGGAAAATTCGCCCATTCGCGGTATTTTTCACTGAGAAATATCCACTAATTACAGTGAACCCCCCGTATTCGCGGGGGATGCGTCCCACAACCCCCCCGCAAATAGCTAAAATCCGCGAATGCTTAAAAACCCCTCTAAAAACACTTAGAACTGCCCCTTTTGATATTTTAAACAAAGAAAAACCCTGTAAAAATACACATACCTGAGTATTTTAATAGTTTTATCACTAAAAGTGCATTTATTCATGAAAATTATATGAAAATACAGTAATTAGTGAATATTTCTCAGTGAAAAATACAGCGAATGGGTGAATTTTCCAGAATGATGTCTAGATAGGTTCCACAGAGAAACCTGTGAATGCATGAGAACGCGAATATGGGCGGTTTACTGTACCGTCTTTTCATATAATTTTCATGAATAAAAGCACTTTTTGTGATAAAACTATTAAAATTCTCAGGTATAAGCATTTTTACTGGGTTTTGCTTTTGTTTAAACTATCAAAATGGGCAGTTCTAAGTGTTTTTAGAGGGGGTTTTAAAGTATTCGCGGATTTTAGCTATTCGCGCAGGGGTGTGGTACGCATCCCCTGTGAATATAGGGGTTCACTGTGTGTGTATATATATATATATATATTATATATATATATACAGATCAGACGCGCAAGGCGCTCATTCATATGATGAAGCAGATAAAGGGCAGGAATACGACGCGATACGCATTTTGTTTTAATCCTACGTTTCGTGACAACATCGCCACATCTTCTGGGATTTTCTACAAAATAAAATATAATATGTTAACATAAAATAAGAGCTGATTATAAGATCCAGTAGTTGAAAAAAGCTAAAACAATTTTAATGGTAAAATTACAACTCACAGACTTAAATTACATGCACACTTGGTTAAAACTGAGACTATAGGTACAAAAAAAAAACTTATATAAAAACGAAACAAACATTTAAATATCTCGGCAAAATTATATATATATAAATAAAACGAACGCCAACACATACAATAAAAATAAAAAATTATACACTCATAAAACTACAGCTGAAGACAGCTCCACACAACCAACCTTTCAGCATCAAAGATAAAAACACACTAAAAGTAAACAACGTCAAAGCGGTACAAAGACTGACAGAAAATTTAGGCCAAAAACAACGGGACAGCAGAGGAATGGTTGTTTAGAGTCGGAACTTCGTAATTTGATATTTAACGTTTCCAAAATCAGCAGTTCGTTGAGTTCCTTTGTTTGGCCAATAATTTTAAAATCTTAGTATTTGATGGTACTTTTACATTTGATAATGTGGTTCCTTATATAAGAAATTTCCGGGTTAGATAGCTTACAACCAGTTCTATAACTAACGCCGATGAGAATCGGCCCTGACCCTGAGAAGACGCCGGGTAGATCAATATATTTTCCCAGATTACATCTGGGACAAGTGTATTCATAAACGGCGCCCGCGTCATCAAAGGGCAGAGCCGATCCTTAAACTTGAAGAGCAAGCCAATGGTCTTAGGATTCTTAGGTATAAGCTTTAGATTTATGGCTCCAAAATGTTTATGTACGATCTTAGTAAAATCTCTCCGAAAATTGTCATTTAGTAGATACGGGAAACTGGCATAAAGAGGTAGCTTAGGGATGTTAAAATGTAAAGGATGTTCAGAAAACTTTTTGTTAAGAAGTTTATTTAAAATTCTATAGAAGATCTTAGAAGGAAAGCAGTTATTTTGAGAAGTACTGGAGGAGAAACGTAGTTTCGTTGTGGAAGAGAGTCCAGCTAGAGGTAAGAGACAAAGCACGATAGAGCAAGGTATATATAGAGTTAAGTTTGAAATTGAGGAAACAGAAACTATAGAAGTTGGAACCGAGACCAGTAAATGTTTTCTTTCTAAAAATTGAGGTACAGAAACAGTCATTTTTTCCTTAGAGACCAAAATATCTAGGAAGGCTAATTTTGAATTTTGTTCTTTTCCATTGTAAAATTAATATTACTTTGGTAATTATTAGAAAACCCCAAGAACTGGTCTGCATCGACCTCATGTTTGAATAAGATAAAAGTGTCGTCCACGTAGCGTGAGTAGAACAGAGGGCGGAAGGCCAGGGGGCACTCGTCCAAAATGCGCTCCTCCAGGGAGCACATGAAAATGTTCGCAAAGGTAGGGCCAAGTGGAGACCCCATGGCCATGCCCTCAATTTGTACAGAAACAGTCATTTTCCTTAGAGACCAAAATATCTAGGAAGGCTAATTTTGAATTTTGTTCTTTTTCCATTGTAAAATTAATATTACTTTGGTAATTATTAGAAAACCCCAAGAACTGGTCTGCATCGACCTCATGTTTGAATAAGATAAAAGTGTCGTCCACGTGCGTGAGTAGAACAGAGGCGGAAGGCCAGGGGCACTCGTCCAAAATGCGCTCCTCCAGGAGCACATGAAAATGTTCGTAAAGGTAGGCCAAGTGGAACCCCATGGCCATGCCCTCAATTTGTAAAAACAGTCATTTTTTAGAGACCAAAATATCTAGGAAGGCTAATTTTGAATTTTGTTCTTTTTCCATTGTAAAATTAATATTACTTTGGTAATTATTAGAAAACCCCAAGAACTGGTCTGCATCGACCTCATGTTTGAATAAGATAAAAATGTCCGTCAGATTTTACCGTGAGTAGAACAGAGGCTGACCAAAATTCCTCCAAACATGAAAATGTTTAGGGCCAAGTGGAACCCCCATGGCCATGCATTTTTGTTTAAAAAATTTGACCATTAAAAACAAAAGCCCTTTTAGAATTGGCCGTGCTGGACACGGCATTTGTTTTTAATGGTCAACTTTTAAAACAAAATTGAGGGCATGGCCATGGGGTCTCCACTTGGCCCTACCTTTGCGAACATTTTCATGTGCTCCTGGAGGAGCGCATTTTGGACGAGTGCCCCTGGCCTTCCGCCCTCTGTTCTACTCACGCTATGTGGACGACACTTTTATCTTATTCAAACATGAGGTCGATGCAGACCAGTTCTTGGGGTTTTCTAATAATTACCAAAGTAATATTAATTTTACAATGGAAAAAGAACAAAATTCAAAATTAGCCTTCCTAGATATTTTGGTCTCTAAGGAAAATGACTGTTTCTGTACCTCAATTTTTAGAAAGAAAACATTTACTGGTCTCGGTTCCAACTTCTATAGTTTCTGTTTCCTCAATTTCAAACTTAACTCTATATATACCTTGCTCTATCGTGCTTTGTCTCTTACCTCTAGCTGGACTCTCTTCCACAATGAAACTACGTTTCTCCTCCAGTACTTCTCAAATAACTGCTTTCCTTCTAAGATCTTCTATAGAATTTTAAATAAACTTCTTAACAAAAAGTTTTCTGAACATCCTTTACATTTTAACGTCCCTAAGCTACCTCTTTATGCCAGTTTCCCGTATCTACTAAACGACAATTTTCGGAGAGATTTTACTAAGATCGTACATAAACATTTTGGAGCCATAAATCTAAAGCTTATACCTAAGAATCCTAAGACCATTGGCTTGCTCTTCAAGTTTAAGGATCGGCTCTGCCCTTTGATGACGCCGGGCGTCGTTTATGAATACACTTGTCCCAGATGTAATCTGGGAAAATATATTGATCTACCCGCGTCTTCTCAGGGTCAGGGCCGATTCTCATCGGGCGTTAGTTATAGAACTGGTTGTAAGCTATCTAACCCGAAATTTCTTATATAAGGAACCACATTATCAAATGTAAGAGTACCATCAAATACGAAGATTTTAAAATTATTGGCCAAACAAAGGAACTCAACGCACTGCTGATTTTGGAAACGTTAAATATCAAATTACGAGTTCCGACTCTAAACAACCATTCCTCTGCTGTCCCGTTGTTTTTGGCCTAAATTTTCTGTCAGTCTTTGTAACGCTTGACGTTGTTTACTTTTAGTGTGTTTTTATCTTTGATGCTGAAAGGTTGGTTGTGTAGCTGTCTTCAGCTGTAGTTTTATGAGTGTATAATTTTTGCTTTTTATTGTATGTGTTGGCGTTCGTTTTATTTATATATATATAATTTTGCCGAGATATTTAAATGTTCGTTTCGTTTTTATATAAGTTTTTTTTTTTGTACCTATAGTCTCAGTTTTAACCAAGTGTGCATGTAATTTAAGTCTGTGAGTTGTAATTTTACCATTAAAATTGTTGTAGCTTTTTTCAACTACTGGATCTTATAATCAGCTCTTATTTTATGTTAACATATTATATTTTATTTTGTAGAAAATCCTGAAGATGTGGCGATGTTGTCACTAAACATAGGATTAAAACAAAATGCGTATCGCTAAATAAGTATTCCTGCCATATATATATATATATATATATATATATATATATATATATATATATATATATATATATATATATATATATATATATATATATATATATATATATATATATATATACATATACATATACATATACATATACATATATATATATATACATATACATATACATATATATATACATATATATATATATATATATATATATATATATATATATATATATATATATATATATATATATACAGGGTGCTGCATAAGTAATGCCCTTTTTAATTTTATATCCTATAATGTATATTTTCTTTATTATTTTCTTTAATTAATTTGCTAAATCTTCATTTTTTCAGATATTTTATACAACCATGAGATTAACAAAGGAACACAGAGTAAAAGCAATTCAATTGTACTATCAAAACAATAAAAATGGTGCTGAAACTGCAAGGTTGTTATCAGCTGAATTTAACATCCCAAAGGTGCAAAGCCGAAATATCACAAACTTGATTAGAAAATTTGAATCCACAGGAAGTGTAAGTGATGCTCAAAGAGCCGGTAGGCCAGTTGTTGCAACAAGCTTAGAAAAGTCCAGTGAACTACAAGAATCGTTGTTGCGTTCTCCTAAAAAATCCAGTAGGCGTCTTTCTGCAGAGTTAGCAATTAGTGATAGGAGTGTTCGCAGAATGTTGAAGAAGCAAAAGATGAGACCTTATACTATTCCACGTGTGCTTCAAAGTTTGCATGATGGAGATCAAGATAGACGATTGCAATTTTGTGAAATCTTTATGACTAAAGTTAATGATGATGTAACCTTCCTTGACAAGATATGGTGGTCAGGTGAAGCAACCTTTAAGTTAAATGGACATATCATTCGCCATAATTGTGTGTATTGGAGCAATGATAATCCTCATGTCATCTTGGAAAAGGATATTAATTTACCAGGAGTAACAGTTTGGGCCGCCATTTCTTGCATGGGATTAATAGGGCCGATATTCTTTGAAAGTACTGTGAATCAAGATAATTATTTGCATATGCTACAAACGGAATTTTGGCCAAGAGTTGAAAATCAAAACGATATTTATTTTCAACAGGATGGAGCACCTCCCCATTATGGGATAAGAGTTAGGGAATGGTTAAATGAAAATTTTGAAGGTAGATGGATAGGACGAAGAGGACCAATTGAATGGCCATCACGTTCACCAGACCTAACACCATCGGACTTTTTTTTGTGGGGTGTATTGAAAGATCAGGTTTACAATCTTAAGCCGAAAACAATTCCAGAATTAAAGAATGCAATTTCAGATAAATTTCATGAAATTACCATGGAAATGTGTCAAAAAGTTTGTAAAAGTGTTGCTGGTAGAGTTCAGAATTGTGTGGAACATGAAGGGGAATATTTTGAACATCTCAAATAAATTACTAAATTCTAAAACTTTATATCTTTTGTAACTTTTATTTATTTTTTCTTAAATTTGGTTTGATGTCATTTGTATTGAACATTATTAAACCGAATAAGCATTATATTAATTTTGTTAATATATTATATTATATTAATCTATTAACCTGTGGCAATACATTCATGTTCGAAAAAATAAAGGATAATCAAAAGGCTTTAATTTTGTTCCACTTAAACAAAGGGCGTTACTTATGCACACCCCTATATATATATATATATATATATATATATATATATATATATATATATATATATATATATATATATATATATATATATATATATATATATATGTACTGTATTTCATTATTTTTATAGAGTATGGGTAATAAACAATGTAGAAACGTTTGAATTAAAGCTCATGGTTAAATGTGAAAAATGAAGAATAAAACATGATAAAAATGATAGAATTCAGCTGCATATGTAGATGCCTAGACCGAGACATAAACGCATAATTGTTAAGTAAAATGAAGTGGTCTCCAAAATGAAGAGTAAGATTTTTTCCTTTTTTAATTTTTTAATTTTAGTTATTTATTCATTATAGTGTATTATTTATATTACTGTACTGTTAAATAAATGTGAGATGATTAAGATCGTCATTAATAAAATAGTGGGACAATTTTGTTTTCAACAAAAACATACCGTAAAATACAAAAATATACATGATCAAAATTATTGTAATTCAGCTTGTGAATTTTAACGATAAGTATGACTATAAAGTACATTTCATCATATTGATCTTGGAGAGGTTTTTTTTTTTTTATTGTTACTGATGTCGTCGTCATATACAGTTGTAAATCTGAGGACGGTCCGGGAATAGGATTCGCAAGTGATGACACTTCACCACAACAGACTGTTGTGGGATTTTTCATACCACTATATTAGAGTTAAAATTATTTTGAGTCTTGTTTTCATGAAGAAATAATTATATAAAGCAAATTATTGAGTAATTTTTGCCATCAGCAGTCAAATAATCATGATCATGGCAACGTTCAAACTTAGTGCCGTCTTGACATATAGAACAGAAGTAGAGGGCTGTCATTGGCTAGCAGATCTCCATGGCAACCAGCCAGCCAATCAGGTTTTAGTTGTATTCTGTCTGAGAAAGAACTTTTGCTCAGAGAAGCTGACAACATAAGTGCGTATATATGTTTTGAATACAAATCATAGTTTTTGATAGTGTATGTATTTTACCAGTTACATGAAGAATAGAATGAATTCCTTCTTATTACGTTGAGTGCAAAATTGTTGGTTCAGAGATTCTTCAGCAACAAAATGTAAATTTTCTTTCCTTCAGAAGATATTTACGAAAGCTGTGTTGACATACCTTAAAACAAAATTCTTCTCTTTAATCTCTCGAGGATAGAATTATGCTGCATGGGGGAACTGGCAACTCACCCACTCTATGTGAACACAAGTATTGTTCAGTAACTCTGCTTTTGTCTTTGTAAAGTTTACCTTTGCCATGTCTTTTCTTTCCTAAAAAACATACAAAGCATCGTATTGTAGCTATCAGTCGGGCAGCAGATAGGTAAAACTGTTAATGCTCAGTGATTGGCTACAATACTTCCTACCGTTCCAGACAATAGCGTTTCTTAATGACAGTACATACCATGTGTAAGTTAAATTGGTTACAAGTTAAAAGCATTTCAGTTCAGTACAGTATAAGTACAGAACAGTATATATAAAATGAAAATATAAATGAAAAGTTTTTTATTTACATTTGGTAAATAAAAAGGAAAACGGTACATGACGAGCAGAGGAACTGCAACTATCTTGAATCGTGGCCGAACATTATGAATTTTAAATCGGCTGACCCTCTTCGGTGTCCGTCTTATCCAATATCCAGGCAGTGAGCTCAGGCTTAACGAGGGTCAACTGTACATATATATATGAATCTTTTACTGTCATACCACAGTATATGAAGATAAAAAGAAAAAAGATGCATGTCTCAAAGGCATTTTGCTAAATGCCATGGAGCAAAATTACAACAAAAATTCGCTCCTGAAAAGATTCCAAAATGTGTTAGGTTAAGAAAAGAAAAAAGGGTGGGGGGGGGGAGATATATAATCACAAAATCTGACAAAGATGGGAAAATAGTTCACTTAGATAAGGAGACATAGGTCAATAAAGTTCAAGAACTAAAAGATGTGGAGACCTATGATAAATTAACAAAAGATTCCACAACAAATATTGCCGCCCAATTTAACAAATCAGTCAGAACCATAAGGGCCAATAAGAAGAACGTAGAATTACTGGAGGCATTCAAGGTAATCAACCCCTCTCTCCCCTATTTTTACTGCCTCCCAAAAAAATAAAGATAGGATTCCTTTACACCCCATAATATCTAGTAGGGGCTCTTTCATGTGCAAATTATCAAAATGGGTTGCAGACCTGTTATCACCCTTTCTAGGAACCTTCTCATCCTCCCACGTCAAACATGCAGAGGATTTTCTACAAAAATTTAATAGTTTAAACATCCCCTCAAATAACATCAAATTGCTCAGCCCAGACGTTGAGTCATTATTTAGTAAAGTCCTGATCGCCAACACGTTGCCTTTTTAAAGAGGAAGTTACAACCATATGAAGACCATTTTCCTCTTTGCATAGATAAAATTAAAACTTATCAACCTTTGTGTAACTAACGACATGTTTTCTTTCACTGGTAATTTTTACTAACAAAAATTTGGCTGTAGCATGGGCAGTCCCCTATCAACCCTTCTAGCAAACTTGTACATGGAATATTTCGAAACAGAAATTTTGTTGTATATCAAACCCCTTAATATGGTCTGGCTTAGATACGTTGATGATATTTTTATTTTCTGGGACAGTAGCTGGGGAGACTTTAATGAATTTTTTAATAGACTTACTTCGCTAGTTCCGACCATAAAATTCAAAACAGAATGGGAAAAGGATGGAAAATTGCCGTTCCTAGATGTATTGATCATAAGGGAACAGAACAGATATGCTTTCACAGTATATACGAAACCCGCTTTCGCTGTTTCCTACATTAATTTCTTAAGCTACCACAATGTCTCCGTAAAGATCATGGTAGGGTGCAACTTATTCCTCAGGGGGCTTAGAATATGTTCAAATGGGTACCTAGATAAAGAATTTAACACGATCCGCCAACACCTAATGTAGTTGCTGTATCCACCACACATTATCGAGAGGGCTATTAACAAAGCGAATAAAATATACTACAGAGATCCCATTCACAACAAATAGATTTTAACAACAAAATAAAGCTTCCGTACGATGAAAACATCCAAAAAGCCACCGAACAACTCGGGTCTAACAATCCTATTATTTTCCATTATCCCAAATCCATCGGGAGCTCGCTCATTAATGTATACTTAAATAAAAAGGGGAAGAAGCCGGAGTTTACAAGATTCCATGTAGCAATTGTAATGAGATTTACTTGGGGGAGACGGGTAGATCCCTCTCGCAAAGATTAATAGAGCACAAAAGATCAGTACAGTATGCTTCGAAGAGTTTGGTGATTTTCCTACATATCAGAGATAAAGGCCATTCCAACGGGGCAGAGCTGGTTTTCAAAAGTAGCTGTCCGTACAAAAGAAAGATGCTGGAATCTGCTATCATCAATCAAACCAACAATATGAACTTGTCAGGAGGACATTGGAAATCGGATGACATCGACGGGTTAATCCTCAAACCTCTTCTGAGGAAGGTGTTCCAGGAAACACGACCACCAGACGCATCACCAAATGGGCGTTAATTAGGCCAAAAACCAATGGGGAATAGTTTATTTTCTCTCCTCCTTGGGAAACGGTCACCTGCATACCATCGGAGACTTAATGCCACACCTACATAAGCCCGTAGGAGATGTGTAAATCTCACAGCAATACCTACATTGGACATACTACTTACGACCCTTCAGAGGCGACCAAGGGGCCATACACCAGCACTTCATTGATATACATGATAGGAAGCCATCCCTACAATTGCCATCCAAAAACCAATTCTAAGCATCCAGCAAAAGTCAGATCACATACTCCCTTCCAGCAGAAAGAGGACTGAGCGTGTGAACACAGACCAGACACTGCGCCCCTGAACGCTAGACACGGTGCGGCCTTCAGGAAATACAAGAGCAACCAAGGAAGCACAAGTAACACCTAGTATGTCCCTGAGGCCTTGCCCGACACGAACCACAGCCAGCATTTAGGGGTTGATATCTGAAAAATTTTTGATTTTTATTTTATATTTTTATTTTTGTAAATACAAAGTACAGTATACAGTGTAACCATACATTGTAAATAAAAAAAATTTCCTTTTATACATACATAACTATTAAGCATTGTTTTGTAGCTGCAGTAGAATATCCATTTCATATTTTATGAGTTATGCCTAAACCTTTCGACCCTAAAAGTGGTTCATCCCTTTAATCCCTGGACCAGTCACAGCTCAGGTCTGCTTTTCCGTCTGCACGTAGAGACAAAATGATTGTAAATTCAAATTGTAAACCAGTAGTCACTTGAAAATGCCACAGAGTGCAGAAACAGCTGTCGTGACAGAAAACAGTAAATGGAACAAAGAAGTTTGTCTTCTTCACCGAAGATTGGCGCCTGAGAATCAGAGAAAACTCCGACGATATGAAAATTCTGGCAAAACACACATTGATGCCACAAAAGCAATTGCATTCAATGAAAAAATGTATATATATATTATACAGTCCATGGCAAAAACACATTGATTCCGCCACAAAAGTAACTCCAGCATTTCATTTAGCTTTCTGGTATCTAGCAATGGACTATTTCAACGGGTGACACGGGCCCCTTCCAGAAATAGAAAAAATATATATATATATATATATATATATATATATATATATATATATATATATATATATATATATATATATATATATATATATATCACACTACCACAGGTGAAAAATAAGGTCCTGACCGGTTTCGACTTTTTATTTCCAAGCCATTGATGAAGGACTGATACAGAGTATTGGAAGTCCCAAATATATATGCTACAGGAACAGTACTGACAAACATACACAACCTTTAGAGACTACATAACCACCCACAGGCCAGTGTCAAGGTAGGAGTGGCCTTCAAAACTCATTTGGCTAAAAATCACAATATACTCTCAGGGGACAATACTGATAAACATACCGACCATAAGCGACAACAGATCCACACCTGACAGGTGCCACGGAGATGGAGTTTGGAAAAGTCATAAGCACTGCTGCCCCCGTACTGTTTACAAATATGGTAATCTTATTTTCATACATCTCTACAGCTTACCTTAAAATTTAAACAATTTACAAATTTCTTTTGATATTAAAGGATCAAGTTTATACAACCCTTGACTGATATTCATATTATGGCTGTAACTTTATTTTATAAAGCTAGATTCAGTAATATTCCTTTCCAGTGCATTATTAGAATATACAATCCTTTTTGCCTCTTCCTAATTGATAGCGTGATTGTTCTCACTAACATGTACAAAAATCCCACTGTTCCCTTGTGCATATCTCACACATTGCTTAGGCTGTTCTATTCTCTTTTCCAGTGCTTTACCTGTTTGGCCAATATAAAAGTTGTCACAAGACTTACAAGGAATTTTGTATACACACCCTTTAGTGCTGTCAGGGGAGTTCTTGATAAGTAAATGTTTCATTGTTCTTAAATGCGACATTAACACCAAAATTCTTAAGAAGATGGGGAACATCTTTCATATTATTATTATTGTAAGGCAGTACACAGTCTTTTTTGCCGCTTCAAATGCACTGTTTAATACACTGTCAGGATATTTCAAGTTCTTGCCTGCATTCCTAATCTTATCTATTTCCTCATCAATATATTCAGGGCTACATACCCGTAATGCTCTTAAAAACATAGATGAAAACACTGATTTTTTAACCTTACTGCCTTGTCTAGAATAGAAATGCACATAGGAAGAAATATTAGTGGGTTTTCTATACACACTATATTAAAACCCATTACTATTTCTTCATCTGAGGACATCCAAAAAAGGTAAGCATCCATCATTTTCCATTTCCATTGTGAATTTAATTGATGGTACTAATTGATTTAACTTGGCAAAAAAGTTATTTACATCTTTGTTCCCTGGCCATACACAAATTACATCGTCAACATAACTAAACCATGTTACATTGTGTGGAATTATGTTGTTTAATATTTTCTTTTCAAAAAAGTCCATATATAAGTTATTTAACACTGGGGATAGAGGGTTTCCCATTGCCATACCAAAATTTTGTGAGTAAAATTTGAATTTAATGGTAAATTTTAGTCAGCAGAGGATAGAGGGAGATCTCAGTTTGACTTGAGATTTCATGGGAGAATGTACTACTGCTCCCGGTCCCAGGACATCTTGTAAATATTTTACAATAAATATACTCAGAAATTGTTACTGATTTCAGTTCGTTATTATATTGTGTGAGCTGTAATTATAGTTTTACAAAATAAAGTAAAAAGAAAAATATTAGAAAAAACACTTAAAACATGGTAAAATTAGCATGGTTTTACAACTGCCTTTCAGAAACATTCACTTGCAACTTCCCATGGAAGATACAGAAAATTTTTTAGAATTTGTTTTTTTTTTTATACCATGTGCATATGCTTATCTTCCTCTTAATTTTTTTTTTTCAACAGACAAATGGACACTCATATACCCAAAACAACGAGAAAAGAAAAGTCAAAAGGCAGTCGGGCAGAGAGCGCAGCAGATGTCATGACTTGACGGCAGCTGAAGGCAAAGTGGACTGCAGATTGACGAGTAGACAGGCTTCCCCCTACCGTCGGCATCTAACGATCTTGCTTGAAAAGTTCACGGCTGTTCCAGCTAGCGTCGCAAAGAAAATCCTAGGTAAAGACCAGTTTGTATTTGTGTAGTAGGAACAACTCTGCTTCCTCCAGGAAACGTCAACTCACAGTTCATGAGAGAATTCATACTGGAGAGAAGTCTTGCACATGAATGGCTTCTCTCCAGTATGCATTCTCCTATGATTTGTAAGACCACTTGTAAAGAATAATGCTGCCCACATTTCTTTTGCACATGAATGCCTTCTCTCCTGTGTAGACGGTGTGAATTGGCGTTAGTAGTAATTTTTTAAGATTTGTCTTATTTTCTCCTGTATGGTATTGTGCTTGTTTTCTGTTCATGCATTATATATGTCATCTTCAACAAGCAGAGATGCAAGCATTAAGCTGTATAAGAAAGAGTTTGTGGAAACAGAATGTTTCGGTTGTACATGACCACGTACCCTATATGTTAGCCTAGCTGTTGAGGCCTGAGTGTGGTTTTCTTTATGTGCAGATAATGAGTGATCTGTTGAGGGTGAAAATTTTGTGAAATATTGGAGGATGATGGAGGCTGATAGTTTGCATAGACAAATTTTTAGGGCACACCACAAACCTACTCAGTCTTTTCCTTTTGTGTGCCAGTGTTGCTTCTCCTCCTCCTCTATTAGCCTATTTGGTAGCCTGGGTTAATTCCTCTGTCACTCCTGCTCCGTCTTCTTTTGCTCCCTATATGGTTCATGAGAAAAAATAATAGGTAATTGAGATATATTCTTTTATTATGGTTAGAAATTAGACTGTATATATTAGGGCAAAGATCCCTTCCCCATAGTGATTGACCCTTTTCGTCTCTCCAGTTCGGGTTTGGTGCATTCTCCGGATGAGTTGTTTGCAAGTTTGGTGCTCGCATTTGCCAGCTCACTCGTAGTGCATTTTGGGAAGAGGGAGAGCGATGTTTGTGAACTGGTAAAGTTACTTAGGGATACAGACATCATACGTTTGCCTTAGTAGTGCTGGGCTGGGCGTCAGTTCTCCAGCTATCATTTGCTCACCTGGTATCATCCTCCAAGCAGACGATAACCCTCCCCCATCCTACTCAGTTTTCCCCTTTATCACCTCGTATTTGTCACCTTGTGACAATTACAGAACTCCTTTTTATAACAGTGACTCTTCCTCTTTTGTTGCTTATTTATCAAGAGTGAGTTAGTCTGGTGATAGCATAGCTCTTATTTCTTGGCAATCACCTTCTAAGCGTTGTGCAGATGGATATGGCGGTCATTACATTTACATGGTGACGTCATTCAAGAACCCTCAACCTTCCCCACCCAGCTGTCCAGTACTTGCTATAAGCTTTCCGGGATGTCTTTGTTACTGACGTTCCATGGTATGTCACCTTCTCTGGTGTTTTTGACCTCACCATCATCGTCTATAGATTGCCGTTTTCTTCAATCTCAGTTCCTTTGTTTAGACTAGGGGTTTCAACTGTGATTTGGTTGATTCTCCTTTAGTATTTAAGCTATGCTTAGCTCGCATTGTTCCATTCCGTTTCCTTTTGCCAAAGAGGAATCTGTTGACCTCGGCTCCTGGTAAACAGGTAAGAAGTTAACACTGATTGTGGTAAGGTACGTTATCATGGAAGTAGATCCTGTTGGAATGGATGAACATTCGAAAGAGAAAGCTAGGAAATTATTTAGCGTTAAATAGCTCCTCACTCAACACAAATAGTGTATTGTACTCGCAACTGTGTTTGCATTGTTAGCTCTTAGCAACCAACCAACCTATAGCACACACCAACCAACCTAGGCAATCTCGGAAGTTTATCCTTCAGTGGGTTCTCAGATGCTACTGCATCTATTTCCAGTTTTTGAAGCTACTTAGAGCTGGGTTAGGACTTGAATATGACATAAGTTTTTTCACCGCCCTCTATTCAACTTGCCTATCACCATGTTTGTCAAATGGACAAGAGGGACCCTCCAGAGCCTCCTCCCCAAACCCCTTAAGAAGTGCATCCCAAATCGCCTGAAGTAGTGACTCTCGAATCACCTGAAGAAGTGCCTCCTGAAGGTGAAAAGCCACCTTCAGAAGAGATTAACTCCTCTGCTTTGCTGTGCAGTCATATCTTTATCATCATTCATTGGACTGCACAGCTAATTCGTCATCAGCATCTTTAATCGGCATTCATCACTGATGAGTACCCGTATGATTTATGTACGTAATCTTATTATTAAATACTGTATTGAATTTTTAATATGCATCTCTCTCTCTCTCTCTCTCTCTCTCTCTCTCTCTCTCTCTCTCTCTCTCTCTCTCTCTCTCTCTCTCTCTCTCTCTCTCTCTCTCTCTCTCTCTCTCTCTCTCTCTCTCTCTCTCTCTCTCTCTCTCTCTCTCTCTCTCTCTCTCTCTCTCTCTCTCTCTCTCTCTCTCGATGAATTACCAGTGTTTCCCAAGTTAAAGAGTTTGGGAAGGCTTGAATACTAACTGTATGAAAGAAAAGAAAATGTGCATGGCTGAATATGTAGGGGGACTGGATTACAGTATTTTCACACATTCAGTGCTGTATTTTCACGGGTAAAATGTGTATGACTTTAAAATTATATTAATAATATCATTTTAAAGATTTATACAGTAATAGGATAATAGGTTAATGAAGATTAATACAGTAATAGGATAACAGTTTAATGTATATTTGATGTAGGATGGTATTTTTAGGTATACTTTGTTGTTTGAACTTTCAAGAGGCAGTTATAAGCATTTTTAGAGGGGGGGTGTTAACTATTCGCAGAAATTAACTATTTGCGGGGGGTTCTGGTACGCATCCCCCGCCACTACGGGGTCCACTCTACAGTAATTTGAATATTGCACTATGAAAAAATCTGTGAATGACCAAATTTTTCCGTGATATATTTGGAGGTAATGTTCCACAAAAAATCTCTGATAACTGAAGGTGCAAACATTGAACTGCCAGCTAGTGGGGGTCCACTTTACATATAAGAGATAATGATGATTATAATAGTTTAAAAATTAAGAGGCTGAGGAATCTCTTATTCCTTTTACAAGTCAGTTGTAGTAAGGTAACAGAAATTGTGTACAGATCATATAAAGTATCCATGCTCATCCATCAGTAGTTTATTTTGACAGTGTCTAAGTGTTTAAGGCCATCACCTAAGATGAGCTGAATCAGGGGATTAGAAAATCTGTAGCACTACCTTTGAAGTCTTCCCTGTAGTGTCTTGCCCCTAGCATTTGTCCATGAAGTTCCATATAGAATTTCCCAAACCACTCTCGAGTTCAGCCTCAGAAGTGTTCTAGGCTGACATTCCAAGTGGCAAATTACACTTATAACTACAACTGATGTTTTGAACTCCTTGTTCAAGCAGGCTGTGTGGATCCTCAGAAGGCGGTGTGCAGAATTTCAGAAGTGTCCTGCAAAGCTTCAGGAAGAACCTCTGATAGCGATGGTTCTGAGGGAAGGATACTTTGTACCTTTTTACCCCTATGAACTTCTAATATCCTTCTCCCCACACTCTTCACACACACAAGTTCAGAGTTGGGAGTGGTAAATTGGACAGCTGTTATGCAATGAGGCCATGGTCATTTCCAGTCTCAACCAGCTTATCCTATTACTCCATTTTCGATGAGTCATTCAGCGTGGTCCTGGCTGCCTTTTGGAAGGGTAAAGAATGTTTTCTGTCGACACGTAGCACACGTACTTCCACATCCCAGTACACCTTCAGTTGAGGAAAAGTATTCTCTTGTGTGTTGGAGTTTTTAGCAGGTTGGATTCATCTGCTTGGTATCAGGGTAGTTCTCTCATTTTTTTTGGATGACTGGTTTGCTTTCACCAATTTGTTTCCAATGAACTTGAGGGTGAAGAATTGTGATGTTTTATGTCTAACCTCCAAGCTGGGCATTTTGTTCAATATTGACTAATCTATGCTTTTCCAATCCAGTCAATTGTTTATCTGGAAATGAAGATTAGCTCTATATTTTTAGGTGGTTTTCCAACAGAGATAGACAATTTTTTACCACTTTTGAGAACTTAAATGGGTTGGCCTGTAGCCCTCAAGAACCTTTACCGTCCTCAGATGTCTTGGAGGCAGATTAGGGGTCATTCTGAGAAGCATTTGATGTCAGGGACTTGGAAGGTAAACAGCCTGCAGCTGTTGGCAATTTTGAATGGTCTTACACAAGCAGAACATCTAATCAGGGGCAATACGATTGCAGTCTTTTCTGTCAAATCAACCTCTCGATTCTTACATAAGACGACAAGAGATTTGTTCAGGCTAGCAAAGAAACTTATTTCTCCTTTGGAAAGAGTCCAGCAACATCATTCTTTTCATTCCTTTACCTCGTTTTGTCTTAGGGAAAAAATTGTTATTGAAGACCAGCTCAGCTGAAAGGGCAAGGTCTTCAGTCAGACAGTCTCCTGATCCTCAGGTTTGCCAGAAGTTGTGGAGCCTCTGGGGAAACCCAAACACCAATCTGTTCACGACAGCCCAAAACACACTCTTCCAGTGTACTGCCCTCCATACCAGGATCCTCAGGCATGAGCAGGTGATACCTTCATTGAGAATGGTCGAATGTAGACCTTTATGCTTTTCCCCTGTTTGCTGTTTTGAGGAAATACTCAAGGAGTTGTGAGCTTTGCAGAACACAAGGATGATTTTGATAGCCCATTGGTGGCCCCAAAGGGAATGGTTCCTCTAACTTCCTTTCCTGGTGGTGGATGTTCCTTATCTCTTCCATTCAGGAAGGACCTCTTCAGACATTCTTATTTGAGAAGATTCCATCAAACCTCCGCATGCTTCATCTGACCGCGTGGGGATTGTCATTGTCTGTTATGAGCTAAGGGCACTTCTAGCAGTCCTTAAATCTAGGAGGCCCTCCAATGTTTGACTTGTGTATCAAGAACAGTGGTCAGTTTATTGCTCTTGGTGCTTGTCCAGAGTGATATCCAGCACCCATCCTGATTTAAGTCTTGCCAGTATCTCAGGTATGCAAAGCAGTTTTCTGTCTCAGCGATCAAAGGGCACCGCTTTATATTGCATTGAGTTGTGCATCATACTGATTGGAATATCACTCACGATTTAAAGTTTGAAGAGGTTTTCTATCTTTTGTGTTGGAAATTTCAAACTTCCTATCATGGCTTATGATGAAATTTAGACGCAGTCCTCCAGATTTTAACATAACCTCAATTTGACTCTCTTGATAAGAACTTTGAAGACACTGTTCTTTTAGCTCTTACTGCAGCAGAGTGTATTAGTGAGCGTCAAGCCCTTTCTTGTATGTGGGCTTTGTTCTAGTGGCAACCTCCGGCTTTTCTTTCATTGCCTAGAAGAAAAGACACAGAAGTGAAAGCCCTTCTCTGATTTGTTACAGTGCCGAATTTAACTGCTTAGGTAGGCAATGCTAAAATGGCTGTCGTATGTCCGGTTTGAACTCTTAAGGGTTTATATTAGTGAGCTTCAAGCAACTTTCTTGTGTGTGGACTTTATTCTAGTGGCAATCTCTGGCTTTTCTTTCATTGCTTAGAAGAAAAGACAAAGAAGTGAAAGCCCTTCCCAGATTTGTGACAGTGCATATTGTTCCTACACAATATACAAAGTATCGGTCCTTTACATACGGAATTACTTTCAATGAAGCTGGAATGGGCGTTAAACTTTCGAACAAGGTGGTTAGGCAGTTAACTGTCCCGCATGCTCATATGTAAACATTCCAGTTTGCTTTCAGCCATTGTATGATGCAGACATGTTTCCTGACTCTGCTGTGATTGCCATGTCGCTTTTTTCCGGTGGTATCTTTGTTTTCTTTTCATTATCATCAGCTTGTGTGTTTGATAATATTATGCAAACCCACGAATCATCTAAACCCATACGGAAGGCCGTCACCCAATGTGTGTCCTGGTGTTGACGGCAGGGGTTGCACCCACTTCTGCTCACCCGTTGACTTTGACTCTCATGTCCTCTTAGTTGCAGGGGCATGATTGTAAACCTGAATCAACTTCTATTGAGTGTTTCTGGTCTCCTGTGCAGTTGGTGAAGTTTACTGGCAGGAGGCAGTACAAGAAGAAAGCTTCCAAAGCGTCGTCCGGGGGTTACACGCTGCCCACTACGCCTTTGGTTGCCGACCCTTTTTCCTAGTTTCTCCCTCCTGCTAAACCTCCATGCTTGGCTCACTCTCCCTCTTTGTTTTCACTTGCCTCGTCAAGAGAAGATTTCCCTGGGGTGGGGGGGGGTGACCATTACGACCTCGGCTCAGGGGTCTCCACTCGTTCCGAGGGGGAAGCAAGAGGAGTCTCCCTCCCCTAACCCAACTTTGTCTTCTCCAGGTCAGGCGGACAAACTCCGGGAGACTTGGGTCTCCTTGGGCTCTTGGGTGTTCCTTCAGTTCAAGGTCTCTTGGCGCACCTGAAGGCTTTGTTCCCTCCTGAGCTTCCGGTTTTGACTCGCGCCTGTCACCTCCACCACAACCACAATGACTATGACGCTGTTCGCCAAGGGCCCTACATCTGTCTCAACTCATGCTCCAACCCTGATGACTCTGGTTGTGGTAGACCAAACTGTTATCCATGCTCCTGCTCCAGGTTATGCAGTGACCCTCCCAACTACTGTTTTCGCAGTTCCAGCAGTTCCGGCTGTTCCTGCTGTGCCTGCTGCTCCCTCCTGTATGGGAGACCAGTTGTTGACTGCCATCCTGAAGATGACGAAATCGAAGAAGAGGAGTCATCAGGTGTCATCATCGTCGTTGTCTTCATTTTCGTCTGCTGCTGCCTCCTCCCCTTCTTCTCCTGAGGCTCACTGGCAAAAGAAGGATGCTTCCCCCCCAAGAAGGCCCACCATGGAACTTCTAAGGGGCTGCCCCCTCCACAGGGGAAGCAGTGGGATCGCTCATTGGCTCTCCTCGGTCTTTGGACCCAGGAACTGTTTCATGTACCCCTCCGGAGTCTCACATCTTGGGAGCCTCAAATACGTGGGCCCCCCAAAGGCTGGCGTACTTGCAACCAGATCTTGGAAGCTTTCTTCCAAGAATGATACTGTGCCTGCCCCTTTGCGAGTTTCTTCAACCACTTGGGTAGAGACAGCTCCCGTTGATTGTTCTGTACGTGGTTCGGGAGCTTTGAGTACTCGACAAGGTTGAGTCACTTCGAGTACTCGAGTTTCCCCGAAACCTCCACTCCTTGGTCTGGTTTAGGCACAGAATGAGAAAGTTACAAAGCCTTTAGGTGCTTCGTCACTGCCTGCCGGTACTTCAAGTGCTTGGACAGGTTCCCTTCCAAGTGCTGACTCAAGGGTCAGAGCACCCTGAGATGCTGTGAGGTCCCCTGTGCAGTCTTCTTCACACCAGGATTCTTTGGCCTCGAAGAAGACTTGGAGCAAAGGTACAAAAAAGAAGGGAGGACGCTAGGGGCGATGCTCCCGCCCAGCTGTTGCCATTGGTTGGGGAAGCTGTCAAGACATTGTGCAACATGGCAGCGACATGGAGCTGAGTCCTGGGTAGTGGATGTCCTTCAGGAGGAATATCTCCTAACTCATGTTCCAGGCTCACCAAAGGATCTCACCCTCCAGGAGGAAGTGCAGGTGATGTTGAAGAAAGATGCTGAGGAAGTCGTGTCGGGTTGGTCCCCAGGCTTTTACAGCCGCATCTTTCTCGTAGAGAAAGCTTTAGGGAGTTGGAGACCAGTCATAGACCTCTCTCCTTTGAACCAATTCGTTTGCCAGACTCAGTTTACGATGGAAACGACACGCTCAGTGCTCACTTCCATCAGGGAGAATGACTTCATGCTTGTGGTGACTTGAAGGATGCATATTTTCAAATACCCATCCTTCAGTCCTCTCGCAAATACCTATGCTTTATCCTTAGGGAAGTGGAACTCCAATTCAGGGGACTCTGCTTTGGGCTCTCGGTGCTCCCCAGGTGTTCATGTGAGTGTTCACCCTTGTTTCAGCCTGGGAGCATTATGCACAGGATACGTCTGTTGAGGTACTTGACGATTGGCTTGTCCTGGCGAGCTCCCACTCGCTGTTGCTCCAGGACAGGAACGGACTTCTCGAGTTTGCCGCAGCCTAGGAGTTGTGGTAAACCTCGAGAAGTCTGATCTCATCCCCAAGCAGAGGATAAAGTATCTGGGCATGCTGATAGATACAGCAGCAGCAAGAGTCTTCCCCCCGTACTCCTGTATCAGCAGGTTCAGAAAGGAAGCGTAGCTGTTCCTGTCTCGACGGGAACAGCCAGCTCGGCAGTAGCAAGTCATCCTTAGTCACCTGTCATCCTTGAAGAAGCTGGTCCCTCTTGGGTGGCTTCACCTTCATTCTCTCCAGTGGTCTCAGGCTCAAGATCCCCAGTCTTGGCACAACAGAAGCTGTCGATGTTCTGTACTATCATTCCGGAACCATGGACAGTTATAGATGATGCCTTCCAACACCTATGGGACAATCTCGAAGCCTGTGCCTTTCCTCCGTTTTGTGTGACTCATCGGGTGATCAACAGGGTTTCGATTACCCCAGTTCTCAGGATAACCCTGGTGGCTTCCAAGTAACCACATGCCGAGTGGTATCCAGACCCTGCTAGCTCTGCTTTCCGAGGTACTGAGAGAGATTCCCCCTTGGCACAACCTGCTATACCAGCCGCAAGTAGAAGGTATCACCAGGCTGTGGAAGGTGTCACTTCACGCTTGGAGACTATCCAGCATCACTTGCAAACAAGAGTTTTTCCTGCCGCACAGGACTGGAGATATCTGGATACCTTCATAACCCTCTGCGGCTGTGTACGACGGGGAATGGGCCTCCTCCTGTTGTTGGTGTTGATGAGGTCTCTCTCCGATCGGAAGTACTCTTCAGGAGGTAGTGGACTTTCTCATCCTTCTTCACTGAGAGAAGCTTCTTTCCATCTCAGCTTTTTTGAGCTACGGAGGGCAGTTGAACATCCCATATGTTCAACTGCCCTTGACCAAGTACTTCTCTTGAAGGGCATCCATCTCCCTTCCTCATTGGAGAGCTACATGCTGTTGAGAAGCTTTGAACAGTCTTGCCCTCCCATATGGAGTTGTCAGACAGGGATCTGACCCTTAGGACTGTTCTTGCTTGCCATGGCATTGGCAAAGAGAGTTGGCGCGCTACATGGCCTTTGATGCTAGCACTCAAGGGGATGGGACCTGTCCCGCTCGAGTTTGTCCCAGAATTTTTGGCAAAGACTGAATCCGTCAGTCCCTGACACCAGATTCAAGTCCTTTTCGATCCCCTCCCAAGAGGACTTGGTTGGTAGTGATTGGAACGAAATACTACTGTTTCCAGTTAAAGCTTGCCGCACACTGAGCCCGAACAGAACCGAAACGTCCGATAGAAATCGAAAAGCATGCATTCTCACCTGACTGCGCACACTGGGCCAGAACAGAACGGAACCGACGCGCCAGAACAGAACGGAACCGGCGCGTATTCTTTGAAAAATATTTTTTCTGAAGCGTCGATGGCGTCTGACAGGCTGCGCGATCATAGAAACGACTGCAGCGGTTGTTTTGGAGAGGGTTGCTGAGGGATTCAGAGGTTAGTGTGATAGCAACCATTGCTGGGTTTATTTCAGTGCACGCTCTAATTAATTACACTCTTCAAAACACGCACCAATCATTAGCAATGACAGATATTGACGAAAAACTCATAAATTATGTCTTCCAATATGAGATAATTTATAATATTGGTCATCAATATTATTATGACAATACTAGGAAGGAGAATGCTTGGGAAGAAATTGCCAAATTAATGGAAATGCCAGGTAAGAAAAATCCATTTTAATTAATTGCTCTTATATTTAGATGCACAATAATAAATTACTTTGTCTATTACAATTCACAATGTTAATGGTGCTTCTTCCCTCTGTTTATCATTTCATTCTGCCACGGTACATTACCTTGAGGTGAAATGAAATAGTTTTTAAAGCTATCCCTAATGTCGAATGCCTCACGCATAGCATTGCCTCCCACGCCACAAATTGATTGAATTCCCTTAGGTATTTCTTTTTCCTCAAGCTCACCTGGGCCCCAAAGATGTGTATCATCTCGTAGAAAATTGTGCAAACACGTGGTTGCTAAAACAACAGTATCAACATGGTCAGGTGTTATCTGTAGTTTCTGACTAAAAATTCTAAATTTTTTTGTTAAGATGCCAAATGCATTTTCAGAGACACATCTAGCTCTGGAATGTCGGTAGTTATATATTTTATTTGCTTCATTATTAGCCAAATGAGATCTTGGATAAGGCCGCATGATATTCTTATTTAGTGGGAAGGCTTCATCTCCGACCACGACATGAGGGAGTACAATATTTGTGTTAGGTAACGCTTAGGTAGCGGAATATTCAATGTATTAGATAACAAACTTTTACCTAATTTTGAGTCTCTAAAGATGGCACCATCACTATTTTTCCTATGGGCTCCAATATCTACTATGATGAACTTACAATCAGCATCTACTACCACCATCAGCACAATGCTGAATTCTTTCTTGTAATTGAAATATAGTGAGCCACTATTATTTGGTTTTGTTATCACTACATGTTTGCCATCTATAGCACCTATTACGTTTGGATACTGCCATTTGGTTGCAAAACCTTCTTCTACTTGTACCCATTTTGAGACATTGGGTGGTGCCATTACTATTGGTCTCAATGTCTCCCAAATAGATTTACAAGTGGAGTAAACAATGTCTCGAACAGTTGACTCTCCTAATCTGTAGCTAAATGACAGTGTCCTGTAGGTTCCGCCATGGCCCAGATATCTGAAAAAGAGATACACACACTTTCAGTTGTGAATAAAATAAATAGCATAATTGTATTTTAAATGTATTGCTTAAGCTAAATCTTACTATTTTTCCAGTGCCAGTGTTGAAAAAGAAGTGGGGTTCATTGAGAGATTGCCACAGAAAGGCATTGAACAGGAAAAAAACAGTAAGTGGCCAGAAAGCAGTTAATGCCGCTCCATGGAAGTATGAGCAACAAATGTCTTTTTTGAAGGCGCATGTACTTCAAAAAAGACCTCAAACAAGTAGTTTGGGAGACATCGGGACGCAGGACGAGAACCCTGACTCAGGAGTAGGAACCTATGATGAAGAGACGTCGGGAGACATCACACCGCATGAGTTACATGAAGAAGACGCTGCCGCACTTTCGGACTCTGTCAGTATTCCGCCCCCTACTAAAAGAGCGGCTAGGACATCATCCTCAGAAAGAAGAAAGTGCAATACTTCAGCTTCCGCTCACGATATAATTAAAACATACTTTTCAATTAACCCTTTCCTGCCCAATTGACGTCATATTACGCAATAACCCCTACCCCCTTCTTGTCTGACTGAGCGTAATTGAGCGTAAAATTTACCGACTTTTTCGTGCGTGTGGTAGGGGTAAATTTTTTTATTTTCGGACAGTTGGTGGTTTCCATAGGCTAAAGCATACCTTGGACCGTAACTCAGGCATCGATCGCCAGGCAAGCAGTGCCTATACTGCGCATCGCAATTCCCTGGCATGGTAAATTTCCCACAATGAAATCAGCTGATCCTACCCACGTTTCTCTCTCGTATCTTACATTTTTTTATAAAATGTAGGATTACATTATTGGAAACACTCTGTTTGGTATCCTCTATTTTCTATAAATTTTTTAGTTCCTCTACTGCGCATGTCGCAAATCCATGGCGTAGTAAAATTCTCACAATGACATCAGCTGATCGCACCACGCAGGCCTGACAGGCCACACTTCTGTCAGAGACCATGCGTTTAGGCTGGGTAAACACGTGTGGCTGTTTACATACAGCGGCGTCAATCGAGAACAGTCTCAACATGCTTTCGCAAAAGTTTTTACGGTAAAACTAGCGGAAATTTGTTAGTGCATCACATAAGAGATGTCTGGATTTTAGGCAGGGCTCTGAATCACATTTTTCATTATCATATATATCGATATTTAGAGAATTTTGTTGGCTTTCTCATAAAAATAATTCATTCACCCAACTGTTATAGCTTTTGAGCTACTGAACGATAATGTTGACAACGGTAACATTTTTTTTCGTTTCAACAGCTTATAACGTCAAAATGAAACTGTTGCTCTTACCAAAGCCATTTTTCTTGACTCTCACTTTATTCCTCAACCTTTCCTCTACATTTTTGTATATTTACAAAGTGATTTCTATGAAAAAATCCGAGGTAGAGCTCTTCAAAAAAAAATGTCTAGCGATAATTCTCACCATTATGCCTGGCGTGCGCTTTGTTTCTTACCCACTTTTCTATCAATTTTTCACCAACTGGGCTGATTCGTTTTTCATTATTTTATATGTCGATATTTAGAGAATTTTCTTGGCTTTCTCATAAAAAATAATTCATTTGCCTAACTGTTATAGTTTTTGAGCTACGAACGATAATGATGACTACGGTAACATTTTTTTTCGTTTCAATCAATTTATAACGTCAAAATGAAACTGTTGCCGTTACCAAAGCCATTTTTCTTGACTTTCCC
This sequence comes from Macrobrachium rosenbergii, assembly GCF_040412425.1. NCBI lineage: Eukaryota > Metazoa > Arthropoda > Malacostraca > Decapoda > Palaemonidae > Macrobrachium > Macrobrachium rosenbergii. The sequence goes on along the minus strand of NC_089770.1, from coordinate 32,117,893 downwards.
TTTATTCTTCAACTTTTCCTCTACTTTTTCGTATATTTACAAAGTAATTTCTATGAAAAATAACCGAGATAGGGCTCTTCAAAAAAAAAAAAAAAAATTTCTAGCGATAATTCTCACCATACGCCGGGCAGAGCGCTCTGTTTCTCACCCTCTTTTCTATCAATTTTTTCACCAACTGGACTTATTCGTTTTCCATTTTTATATGTCAATATTTAGGGAATTTTATTGGCTTTCTCATTAAAAAAATTATTCATTAAGCTAACTGTTATAGCTTTTGAGCTACGAACGATAATGTTGACAACGGTAAAATTTTTTCGTTTCAATCAAATTATAACGTCAAAATGAAACTGTTTCCTGTACCAAAGCCATTTTTCTTGACTCTCACTTTATTCTACATCTTTTCCTCTACATTTTCGTATATTTACAAAGTAATTTCTATGAAAAATAACCGAGATAGGGCTCTTCAAAAAAACTTTTTCTAGCGATAATTCTCACCATACGCCCGGGCAAATCGCTCTGTTTCTTACCCTCTTTCTATAAATTGTTTCACCAACTGGACTTATTCGTTTTTCATTGTTTTATATATCAATATTTAGAGAATTTTATTGGCTTTCTCATAAAAAATAATGCATTCGCCTAACTGTTATAGCTTTTGAGCTACGAACGATAATGATGACTATGGTAACATTTTTTTTCGTTTCAATCAATTTATAACGTCAAAATGAAACTGTTGCCGTTACCAAAGCCATTTTTCTTGGCTCTCACTTTATTCTACATCTTTTCCTCTACATTTTCGTATATTTACAAAGTAATCTCTATGAAAAATAACCGAGATAGGGCTCTTCAAAAAAAACTTTTTTCTAGCGATAATTCTCACCATACGCCGGGCAAATCGCTCTTTTTCTTACCCTCTTTTCTATAAATTGTTTCACCAACTGGACTTATTCGTTTTTCATTGTTTTATATATCAATATTTAGAGAATTTTATTGGCTTTCTCATAAAAAATAATGCATTCGCCTAACTGTTATAGCTTTTGAGCTACTGAACGATAATGATGACTACGGTAACATTTTTTCGTTTCAATCAATTTATAACGTCAAATGAAACTGTTGCGTTACCAAAGCCATTTTTCTTGGCTCTCACTTTATTCTACATCTTTTCCTCTACATTTTCGTATATTTACAAAGTAATCTCTATGAAAATAACCGAGATAGGCTCTTCAAAAAAACTTTTTCTAGCGATAATTCTCACCATACGCCGGGCAAATCGCTCTGTTTCTTACCCTCTTTTCTATAAATTTTTCACCAACTGGACTTATCCGTTTTTCATTGTTTTATATATCAATATTTAGAGAATTTTGTTGGCTTTCTCATAAAAAATAATCCATTCGCCTAACTGTTATAGCTTTTGAGCTCTGAACGATAATGTTGACAACGGTAACATTTTTTTCGTTTCAATCAATTTATAACGTCAAAAATGAAACTGTTGCCGTTACCAAAGCCATTTTCTTGCCTCTCACATTATTCTTCAACGTTTCCTCTACATTTTCAGTATATTTACAAAGTAATTTCTATGAAAAATAACCGAGATAGGGCTCTTCAAAAAATCTTTTTCTAGCGATAATTCTCACCATCGCCGGGCAGAGCGCTCTGTTTCTTGCCCTTTTTCTATCAATTTTTCACCAACTGGACTTATTCGTTTTCCATTCTTTTTATATGTCGATATTTAGAGAATTTTATTGGCTTTCTCATAAAAAATAATTCATTCGCCTGACATTCATATTTTTTTTGGTTCTGACGAAAATATGAAAATAAGTAAAGATTTGTTTTTTTCGTGAAATAACTCACATTTTTTTGTATTTAGAGGCTAGGACTCTTATTCTGACTATTCCACCATAAAAATATAAACATTTAGAAAAAAAGGACAGCAAAATGAATGTTGTTGGCATAAAATTTCTATTTTTGCTGAATTTTCGAAATAATTATTTTTTCGCACTGTCGAGCGCTCCCAGACACATCGGGGCTCATGTGCCCTCAGTGATGTGATAACTATGCAGATATGAAAGGGTTAAAAGTTCAGGTAGAGACCATCTAACAGCATGCTTTAAAATGGTTGAGGAAACTGTCAGAACTTTCTCCCCCCTTCAACAAGTTGAAATAAAAGCTCGAATCAGTTCTTTGCTCACTGAATATGAATACAAAAACCTTAGTTCACCTCCATCGCATCATATTTCCCCGTCACCAACCTTCTCAGGTTATAGTTCAACACCTGTTCCTTTGACATCACCATCGTCACCAGCTTCTGATGAAGCACATTGCCCTTACCCAATACCATCTGCACCAGTTGGAGCTTCATCACAGCTCCTGGCCGTATCACCATCTACTACCGAATACAACCCACATTTCTTACCTCACACATCCAAAACTAATCATAATCAGTACACAAATTTATAAATTTTGTTAATCACATGTTCTTACACTAGGGAGCAGTGTAGCCACTCATAAAATGTGTAACAATAAATATTGTTGGAAAAATACAAAACATTGTGCCTACAGAAAGTTATTTTGGTTTGTGTTTGTTAACTATAATAATTGTTTTCACAAAAGGAATTATTGTGAACATTCATTAAGTGTGTAACAATAAATATTATTTGAAATCTAACTTTTTATTACATACCTGAGTGTGACAGCTAGCCGTTCCTCTGTTGAAATACAGCTGCTTAAGTTTGTATCTTGTTTGCATATGTCTGCTTCTATATGTAATAGTAGTTCACAAAATTTTTCGTAGCTCATACGGAAATATTGGAAGAACTTTATGTTGTCCCGTTTTAAATGTGGGAATAATGTTTTATATTCCCCTTCTCCCTCCCTTGATTGGCATATATTATGTATCCACATTGATTTTCTTGCTGCTTTCCCTTCTTCCTCCTCCTCTTCAGCCTTTACTGCTAGACATAGTACTAGCACTTCATCATCTGCTGAGCGGTGAGTCACTCATAATTTGTCGATTATAATGCAGAACAAATGACTTTCTACTACCACATGTAACTGGCTGCGTCGGTTCCTTTCTGTGGCTTCTGGCTCAGTGTGCGCGCTGGACATCGTTTCTTTTCTGTTCTGAGGCCTCGGCGGCGGTTCCGTTCCAGCTCAGTGTGCGGCAAGCTTTATGTAGGAAGTATACTTTTGGGGGGAAGTAACGGGGGAGACCCTCAATTTTTTATCTAGTCAAATATACTTTTATATTATGACTTACCATTAAAAGGTTATTAAGAGCAACATTAGAACTTATTAAAATGTTGTTAAGATCAGCATTAGAACTTATCATTAAAAGCTTATTAACAACAACATTAGAACTATAACAAAGAATGAAGTTAATTATAAGTTTAGGACCAAAGAGTTATTCTAAACAGAACTTTCAACTTGTTGAAGTTCAGTTATGATCGTAAGCTCCAACACATTGAAATTCAGTGGTCAGTCATTACTGTAAGCGCCAAAATTTTGTTTCTTCACCATACCCTCTTGCTCCATCTATTATTTTATTACTAGTATAAGGTACCCCTCTTGAATTCAATAATGGTTTAATAATGGAACATTAATACTTATATGCAATTTATTTTTACAATGAACAAACCAGTCTACATATAAACAGGAAAATAATGTTGAATAATGATTTATATTTCGTCCACCCACCTTCTCTGTTGACGACTTCTTACAGACATCTCGGCATCAATGCTAATGTCACCATATTGTAAATGACATTCAGCCATCGCCTTACTGCCGCCTCCCACTCAGCCAATACGTGTTTTAGAAGTTGTGGTTTGTTCCTCTCCTGCCGAGGTTCCCATGGGCACATTTCGTAAACTGCTGACAGGATTGGTGCGCAAGACCGCAACAAACTTGGGCTTATGTTCATAATAGACAAACGCTATTTCAAGGGCTCAAAAGGAAGGGAAAAATTGACCTGAGAATGTTAGCCTGCCTTGGTTGTTTCCTTTTCAACAAAGTGAAATATAACCACCTGTCACACACTAGGGAAACTTTTCTCAACAACCACATAGGTAATTTAAGGGTAGACTTCTGGCGCTCGGCTTCGGCCATAAGTTTCATAAATTCATTCGTTCGAGCCTACAGTTTATTTGAACAGTCACAGAATAGAGATGACTGCTAATAGAGGACCTATCTATTGAATTTTAGCAGCACCTATCAACAGCAAAGTATATCTCACAAACTTCCCCTAAGGGAAAATAATTGAAAAGGGATTTAGAATAAAAACTGAAAACAGAAGTAAGTCAGTGGCAGGAAAGTGAATTACTGAGGCAAAAATTGTCAAAAAATTACAGAAAAATATGTGAGAGAGAGAAATTCTTACCTTTAAAATCAACGATTGAAGTTCAAACTTTATCTTTTGCATAAGGATATGATTTTATTACACATGAACGATAAAAATTCATACAAATCCATTGAATGCTTTCATAACGTTCATCTGTATGGGTGAAAATAGAAGAATACGGTGAAAGATATAGGTTTAAGCAAAGCATCTCGGACAAACCCCTTTCTTTCATTCAAAGTGAATAGTTTAACTATTGCCAAGTTATTTTCCTAATTCTCAGCTGATTAAAAGGGTGCGACGATGCCATATTCACAAGTAACTCAAACCAAGGGGAAAGGGAGTTTTGTCTGGGACTGGACTAAGGGCAGGAGTTTGGTCACGAAAAACCATATTCATGTCCTTCTACCTTCGGAACGTTACCAGTGGGTCCACAGACACTTTTTCCTTGGGTCCTGTGTAGTGATGTAAATGGTTTTTTTCCTGTGGAAATTTTTTTTTTTTTTTTTCTGGAAAAAACCAAGATAAAAAAAACCAGTTTTTTCTTGTTTCTCATATAAAATCTGTAAATAATGGGAAAACAAGCTGTTTGTGTGTTAAATAAACAAAAACTTAGTTAAAATTGACATAATAGAATTATTACAGGTTCTTCTATAGGCCTATACCATCAACAGGTATGTTTATATACATACTGTATATCATTAGTCCATTGTAGTTGATATGTTCTAAATAACATTTAGACCACTCATGAATGGACATAGGATAATGGACATAAGTTTACTTATGTAGTAGATACATAGGATAATGGACACTGTATTATCAATTTATAAGCCTGATAATATGTCAATTGTTGAAATTATTAATTAATGTAAACAATTTAACTTAAAGAATTCATTCTTTAGCAGGCAACTCTGAGATACAAATAATACAAGAAATTATAAAAGTACCGGAAAAATTAGGAAAAAACAGAAAAATACCGGTTTTTTCCCACCCAACATAAAAAAACAGTTTTTTTACATCACAAGTCCTGTGTTGGCAGCTCAACAAGTTGTGTAGCTCACCCAGCTCCCCTAGAGGGACAGTCCCATAGGGGGTATGTATTACTAAAAGTTCTTTTCAGTGTCCCTTCAAACCCTAGCTGCAACCCCTCTCATTCCTTTAACTGTACCTCCATTCACAGTATTGTACATCTTGCTATCCACCCTCTCCTAAAGAGTACAACTTCAAGGTTTTCCTCCTGTTGCACCTTTCAAACCTCCTCACTCTCAATTTCCTTTCCAGCGCTGAACAATCTCATAGGTCCCAGTGCTTGGCCTTTGACCTTAACTCTCTGCAGTATTCCATTCCTAGAGGGAGGGACAGGTATCATCTCGCCTAAGGTGTTTGGTTGCAAAGAGAGAGAGGGAGTGAGTGAGTGACTGGCCTTTTCCCTTTCTCTTTTTACACCCTTCCTCGCCCATAGGGCAGAGGGACGGTTGGCGAACCGTCACATGCTGGACGGGCATGTGATGCAGATGAGCTACATAACTGAGTACTGTACCCTGTCTACAATCTATAAGTCTGTAGATTAATAGATGCAAGTCTTTCCCCTCTCTTTAGCAAGGGAAGAGAGGGGCTGACAATAAAACAAAACCCGTTGGTTTATTAGCCTTTTGCTGTCTTCAACACCACAGGCTCATCAAAGCCCTTTTCGAATCAGTGACGTTATACATACCCATAATTTGAAAGGCCCAGAAGTCTGGCAGTTGAACATCACATGCTCAGCAGGTCAGAGGCACGGGACTCCTCCTTCTGCTCTAATGACCAGGAAGGAGGCTCAGGTCAGTTGAACTACTAGTCAGTTGAGAGATTTATGCAGAATCCTCCCACCAAGAATTGTCTCCATACGTAAAGACTGAAGGGTTGTATTCATGTAGGAACAAACTGCAAATTTTTTAAGTAATTTGTATTTTTCCTAACATACAAACCTGCCGGAGTTCAATTCCCTGGCCGGCTTATGAAGAGTTAGAGGAACTTATTTCTGGTGATAGAAATTCATTTCTTGCTATAATGTGGTTCAGATTCCACAATAAGCTGTAGGTCATGTTGCTAAGTAAGCAATTGGTTCTTAGCCACGTAAAATAAGTAATCCTTCGGGCCAGCCCTAGGAGAGCTGTTAATCAGCTCAGTGGTCTGGTAAAACTAAGGTATACTTAACTTTGAAGGTCTTGACATAAATGCCCCACCGCAAGCTACCCCTCATTCTGCTACCGGGGCTGAAAGGTAAAGTGGATGTATAACGACTGGGGTGGGCGGGACTCCCACCATATCATCAATAGTTAACCACCTTGTTTTAAAGTTAAAAGGCTGTTTTCCCAGTCTGCACTGCAAATATATCCATATATAAAGACCTTCAGGTTTGTATGGTAGGAAAAATAAAAATTACTTTAAAAATTTGTAGTTTTTCCACCCTTGCAGCATCATATTTATTTATGTAAGTATACATTCATGTAGATTTTGGTGGGCTGGAGTTAAATGTGGATACTGCCAATTTGCAAACATTGCATGTGCAGATACAGTAATCGAGTGAATACTGTATTAATAAAATTTTCATATTTAATAAAATTTTCATATTATATCATATATCCATCTAAACCACCCCTCTTTGTTTGTCAAGCCAAAAGAAGTGCTTAGTGATGGCATGTGAGTTACGGGAATTCCCTTACTCACTCTTCTTAACTACCAGTTAATCCATTTCCAACTTGCACTGAAAGATACCCTTTCATAAAAAGCTCTGGCTCGTATGGCTGAAAAAAAGTGTCATATTTGAGGAAGTGTAGCTGCACACAGCTTCCAAGACTCATCAGTGCTGCTGGTCTTAATAGCTACTCATGTGTTGTATCTACAGTAACAATCACTGAATCCAAGTTGAAAACTTTCATCTCTTGAAATTGCTACTCGGTTCACCCTCACTATTTTTTCTTATTGTCTACTGCATCTGTGGATAATGTGGTGTCATGTACAACTGGATCACGTATAATTAAGTATTTCCTGCTGTTACCCCACAAAATTCTTATACTGCTCTCCTGCATTTTCTATTCTTGGCCTTTGATTTGTTAATAATATGTTCACAGGTAATACTGTTACGTTAAGCAAAGAAGGTTTACAGATGTGAGAGGGTGGGAGTCAGTATGAACTGTTAATCTAATGTTGTATTTTTACCTCAGGAATGTCTTGATTCTGTCTAGACAACATTTGGTTAGATTGTATTAATATTTAGATGGTACTGTCAAATGTACCTTGTTAATTGGTCTGAGACCTTTATAGGAACCTGAATTAAATTTATTTTGCTTCAGTTCTGGCATTATGTTTCTTAACTCAGTGTTGAATTCTTTGATTTCAGATTCTCCCTCAGAAGAACCTTCCTTCCTTCGTCAGTTTTGAGCAGCATAAAGATTCTGGGGATGCATGTGTGTTTAATGGTACTACATGTAACATTACCAGTAGCAGCTCTTAAATTGTAAGGGACAATAGTCAATTATTGTACTCCGACTAAAAATTAGTAAAATCTGCTCTGAATATTAGATTCATACATCAGCAATAAAACCTGGTTGTAGTCCTTCAAGATATTCTACTTAATTTACAACAAGAGTTATTGGATAACCATTTGTAAACAGTTTTGTGTTAACCCATTAGCGCCCATGGTCCTAAAAATAGGACCACAAACATAATGAGCATTATTTAACACACTTCTGTATTTTTCTGCAATTTCTTGATTTGATTACAAAGATTGTAGTAGTTAAAAGACACTCTAATCTTTGTAATCAAATCAAGAAATTGCAGAAAAATACAGAAGCGTGTTAAATAATGCTCATTATGTTTGTGGTCCTATTTTTAGGACCATGGGCGCTAATGGGTTAACACAAAACAAATGGTTATCCAATAACTCTTGTTGTAAATTAAGTAGAATATCTTGAAGGACTACAACCAGGTTTTATTGCTGATGTATGAATCTAATATTCAGAGCAGATTTTACTAATTTTTAGTCGGAGTACAATAATTGACTATTGTCCCTTACAATTTAAGAGCTGCTACTGGTAATGTTACATGTAGTACCATTAAACACTGTTTTCCCCATTTTCAGTAAAGTGATAATAACTTCAAGTGAAGGATGGACTCAATTTCAGCAATCTTCTAATCATCATTTTTTAGGTATGTGTCAATTCTATTAAAATTATATTTACATATGTGGTAGATAAATGTTCTAAGTTCTCCATGAAATAAGATATATCTTCTGAAGGCACTTAAAAAAGGACCATGGTCACATGGACTACATTTTTTCTGTTTTCTATGATAACTGAATAAGAGAAAACTTACTTGGTTAGGGAAGCTTGTTTATCATGAAATATATATGTATAGAGAATTATGCATGTTCTTTGAATTATACTTGATATTCCCTCTTTAATTTTTTTTTTCCCATTTTCCAGATATTCCACCATGTCCTTCAGTCATCCAGTAAAATCCTTCTATTCAGTTTGTGATGCAATAAATTATGCAGAAGAACATGAGTCTAATGATGATGAAAACTTCATTGATATGGTTGAAATCCCACCACCAGTAAATGAACTAACTGATGAAGAAGATTTTGATGATGAAATTTTAGATGATGAAGAAAGTGATGAAAGCTTCATCTTGCAAGATGTGCCAGGATCTGTTGAACTTCATCGGTATGATAATGAAGAGCCAACCCAACCTCAATGCAAAAGAAAGAAGAGTCCTGATGTATCTTGGGGTAAAGTGGAGCCCAATTTTTCTAAATTTGTTTCACCAATTACTCATGGAGCTGATGAAAGAAGGAAGTCAATGAAAGATGAATTACTTGGAAAAACCCCAGTTGATATTTTTGAGCTCTTCCTTGATGATGAGTTACTAAATGAAATATGTAAAGAATCTGTTACATATTCCTCACAAAAAAATGTACTTGATTTTAGTTTGTCAACAAACTGTTTGAGGAATTTTTTTGGTATCCTATTTTTCTCAGGGTACCACAAACTACCTAGTGAACGAAATTACTGGAGTTTGGATGAAGATCTGGATACTCAAATTATTCGTGAAACAATGCCAAGAAACAGATTTCTAAGTATCAAAAGGTATCTACATTTTGTAGACAATGAAAATGCAGATAATTGCAAAGATGATAAAGGTTTTAAAATTAGGCCTCTAGCTGATGCTTTGAATCAGAAGTTCAAGCAGTTTGGAATATTTTCTAAGGAACTGTCTATTGATGAACAAATTGTACGATATTATGGAAGAAGCTCATTGAAGCAATTTATAAGAGGATAGCCTATACGATTTGGGTTCAAGCAATGGATGCTATGTTGTGGAACTAGTGGATATTGTTATCAAATGGATCTATATCAAGGAAAACAAAAGAATTCTACTACCGTTGCTATGAAAAGTGACAGCCTTGGGTCAAAAGTGGTATTATCTATGGTCAGTCACCTTGAGGACCCAGAAGATCATGAAATTTATGTTGATAATTTTTTCTCAAGCTATGGCCTTTTTGCACAGATGAAATCCCTAAAAATCAGAATCACAGGAACAGTTCGTTCAAACAGAACATCTAAATGTCCCCTTGAGGCTGATAAATCTCTAAAAAAGAAAGATCGCGGATCTTATGACTACAGATTTGAAAGAAATGAAGAACTTTTTTTCCTGAAATGGCATGATAACAGCATTTTTACTATTGGAAGTAACCACCAATCTGTCAATCCTATCGAAAATGCAAAAGATGGTCAAGCAAGATTGGTAAGAAATTTTTGTTTTGCAGCCATTTCTCATATCCCAGCATAACAAATACATGGGAGGAGTTGACCATTTAGATTGGCTTATCCAAAAGTATTGTATTTCCATCAGATCCAAGAAATGGTATTTTAGTTTATTTACAAGTTTTCTTGATACTGTGATGGTTAATTCATGGATAATATATTGTCTTGTAAATGGAAATACTATGGATTTACTTGATTTTAGGAGGTCAGTGACAAGAGCTTATCTGCAGCTATCCTCAGATTCTGATCCAAAACACTGTGGATGCCCCAAAGTAATTTCTTCTAAAGTATTACCACACATCAGATTTTCTACAGATGGACATATTCTGGATCGGACAGAGGGAGGAAAACAAAGAAAATGTGCACTATGTAAGAAAAAAGTTTCAAACCAATGTGTGAAATGTGATGTTGGCCTTCATATTGGAGAGTGTTTTAAAAAGTGGCATACTAAGTGATACTGTGTTGCATTTCATCAATAAAACAATGCATTTTTCCCTTTACAATTTTGTAATAGCTCTGTAATTCTTTTGGATAAAGAAACAGTTAAAATTCAGCCACTTTTTCATTATCCTTAGAAGTGAATACCCTCCAAAAATGACATTTTCTTGAATATTGGTCGTGCAGGTGCCCATGGTCCTAAAAATAGGACCAACATTATAATACATATATTTTGTAAAATACTGCAATAGAAATTTTAAAATACATTTAGAATCACATATTGATGTAAAAAGAACATTTTTATCATATAAAACTTAAAAAAAAAGTTTGGGTTATAACGGGTTAAGAGTTGTCAATTGAACACATTGTCATTACAGAACAGGACAGGGCAAATGGCTAAAATGAATCCAGAACATTCTTTAGAATTTCCTTTGAAAAGTGAAACTGAAGGTGCATTCTCACTACCTTCCATAAATCAAGAAAACAGCAACATGGCTGCCTTTAGTGAAACCAGTAATGATGACTTTTTGTCTCTGGATCCACTGATTGATGTCAAGGCAGAGCCAGAAGTATTCTCTGAGTCTCATGAAGGTGATAAATATTCATATAAAAGGAATTCAGCACTGATTGAAAAAGGTTCACCAACTGTAGCATATTGGGAAAAAATGTTTTGAAGGTTGAAGGACACATATGCCAAGCATGAATCCAGAACATTCTTTAGAATTTCCTTTGAAAAGTGAAACCGAAGGTGCATTATCACACCCTTCTTTAAAACAAGAAAACAGCAACATGGGTGCCGTTAGTGAAACCAGTAATGGTGACTTTTTGTTTTTGGATCCATTGATGGACATCAAAATAGAGCCGGAGGTACTCTGTGAGTCTAATGAAGATGATGAATTCAGTAGTGAATGAAAAAGATCCACTAACTTGCAAAAAGGAAGTAAAGCAAGAAAGAAGGAACAGTCACAATGGAGAGAAGCCTTTCAGATCCACTGACTGTGAGAAAGCATTTTACAAGAAAATTAATCTTAAAAGTCATATCACAAATCCCACCAGAGAGAAACCATTCATGTGCAAGGAATGTGGGAAAGCATTTTCCAGGAAACAATATGTTACTTATCATATGACCATGCACACTGGAGAGAAGCCATTCATGTGCAAGGAATGTGGAAGAGTATATTCCAAGAAACCATCTCTTACAGTTCATATGAGAAGTCATACTGGAGAGAAGCCATTCTTGTGCAATGAATGTGGGAAAGCATTTTCCAGGAAATCACGTCTAAGAGTTCATATGAGAATTCATACTGGAGAGAAGCCATTCATGTGCAATGAATGTAGGAAACATTTTTACAGGAAATACTGATCAAGCCATTCATTATCTTACAATTCATATGAGAATTCATACTAGAGACAAGCCATTCATGTGCAAAGAATGTGGGAAAGCATTTTCCTTCAAAAGTATTCTTTCAGCTCATATGAGAATTCATACTGGAGAGAAGCCATTCATGTGCAAGGAATGTGGGAACGCATTTTCCAGGAAACAAAATCTTGCAGAGCATATGAAAAATCATACTGGAGACAAGCCATTCATGTGCAAGGAATGTGGGAAAGCATTTTCCATAAAACGAGATCTTACACGTCATATGTGAATGCATACTGGAGAGAAGCCATTCATGTGTAAGGACTGTGGGAAAGCATTTTCCCAGAAATCACATCTTACGGTTCATATGAGAATTCATACTAAAGAGAAGCTATTCATGTGCAAGGAATGTGGAAGAGCATTTTCCAAGAAAACAAATCTTACAGTTCATATGAGAATTCATACTCAAGAGAAGCTATTCATGTGCAAGGAATGTGGAAAAGTGTTTTCCAGGAAACCTGATCTTACAGTTCCTATGAGAATTCATACTTGAGAGAAGCTATTCATATACAAGGAAAGCATTTTCCAGGAAATCGAGTCTTGCAGATATATGAGAATTCATACTGGAGAGAAGCCATTCATGTGCAAGGAATGTAGGAAGGCATTTTCCCAGAAACCAAACCTTAAGAGTTCTTATGAGAATTCATACTGGAGAGAAGCCATTCATGTGCAAAGAATGTGGGAAAGCATTTTCCATGAAAAAACATCTTCCACATCATATGAGAATGCATACTGGAGAGAAGCCATTAATGTGCAAGGAATGTGGGAAAGCATTTTCCAGGAAACCTGATCTTACAGTTTATATGAGAATTCATACTGGAGAGAAGCCATTCATGTCCAAGAATGTGGGAAAGCATATTCCAGGAAACAGCTTATAATTCACATGAGTTTTCATACTGGAAAGTAGCCATTTACAATAAACCCTCAATTACATGCTATAATATATCCAGCACTCTTGTGGAGTTTGGAAATTTGTGGATATGGTAAAAAAAAACTTCATGGATGTAAAATGTCAGTTATTTGGAATGATTCTTACCTACTATAAAAGTTAGCTTATATCTTCATGCCAGTAGGTGCAATTGGCATACAAAATTTTTCAAAATTCTTGGCTAACCCTCTATGAAGTCTCTGTAATCACCTGTTTCCCACCAGGTGGCATTGGAATGTTTACGTTCTTTTAAGAATTCTTCCTGACCGCCCACTAAGATGTGGGGAGGCTGGGTGGGTTTCCACTTTAACAGTTGGTAAGTATCCAAATAATTGAGTTTATCATGGAAATTTTCATTGTTCGGAGTGAATCTTGCCTACTGTTAAGTTAGTTGACTACCACACTGAATGAGGATGGTGGGTTAGTGTATCCAGAGAAACAATGTTCAGCAAGCAAACTGGATGAGGCTGGAAATGGCCATGGCTCGATGGCCTTGTTGCATAACAGCTATCCAGTTTACCCCTCCAAACTCAAAACTTCTGTGTGTGAAGAGTGTGGGGAGAAGGATATCGTGGCTTAACAGCCAGGCTAACATATAGTTGTTCCTTCACAATATACAAACCCTCGGTCCTTTACATAAGGAATTACTTTCAGTGAAGCCAGAACGGCTGTTAAACTTTCGAACAAGATGGTTAGGCAGTTAACCCTTAAACGCCGAGCCTCTATTTACAAAAGTGCCTGCCGTATGCAGGCGGGGTTTGAGTGTTAGCGCCGAAGCGGAAAGAAAGTTTTTTCAAAAAATCACAGCACGCTTAGTTTTTAAGATTAAGAGTTCATTTTTGGCTCCTTTTTTTGTAATTGCCTGAAGTTTAGTATGCAACCATCAGAAATGAAAAAAATATCAGTATCATATATAAATATTGGAATATATGACAGCGTGAAAAAAAATTTCATATATAATTGTATACAAATCGCATTGTGAGCAAAACGGTTAAAGCTAATGAGTTATTATTTTTTTTCGTTGTATTGTACACTAAATTGCAATGAGTTTGGTATATAACAAAGTGTAAAACGATCAAAGCAACACAGAGAAAACATTATCACAAAATGATGCATGAATTCGTAACGCTGGATGTAAAAAAGTTTTTTCAAAAATTCGCCATAAATCGAAATATTGTGCTAGAGACTTCTCGTTTGTTGCAAAATGAAGGTAAATGATTGAATATTACTACAATGTAAGAGTTTTAGCTTACAATTGCATTTTTTGACCATTTCGGTTGAGTCAAAGTTGACCGAGGGTTGAAATTTTGGCACTTATCGTGATTTATATGAAAATATTTCAAAACTGATAAAAGCTACAACCATGAGTTATTTTTTGTTGTATTCTACATGACATTGCACACATTTTCATGTATAAAACTTTATGTAATGGCTAATAGAAAACGGTGCAAAAATTACGACAAAATGACTAAAGAAATTCTGAGGTTTTCAGCAGTTAGCGAGCGGAGGTAAGGAAAAAGTATTTTTTTAAATTCACCATAAACCGAAATATTTGAGCTAGAGACTTCCCGTTTGTTGCAAAATGAAGGTAAATGATTGAATGTTACTAGAATGCAAGAGATTTAGCTTACAATTGCAGTTTTCGACCATTTCAGTCGAGTCAAAGTTGACCAAAGGTTGAAATTTTAGCACTTATCGTGATTTATATGAAAATATTTCAAAATTGATAGAAGCTACAACCATGAGTTATTTTTTTTTGTATTCTACACGAAATTATGCACATTTTAATTTATGTAATGGCTAATAGAAAACGATGCAAAAATTACGACAAAGTGACTAAAGAATATCTGAGATTTTCAGCAGAGTTAGCGCGACGGGAGGTAAGGAAAAAGTTTTTTTTCAAAATTTCACCATAAATCGAAATATTGTGCTAGACTTCCTGTGTATCGCAAAATGAAGGTAAATGATTGAATATCACTAGAATGTAAGAGTTTTAGCTTACAATTGCGTTTTTCGACCATTTCGGTCGAGTTAAAGTTGATCGAAGGTTGAAATTTTGGCACTTATTGTGATTTATATGAAAATATTTCAAAACTGATAAAAGCTACAACCATCAGTTATTTTCTGTTGTATTCTACATGAAATTGCGCACATTTCCATATATAAAACTTTATGTAACGACTAATATAAAACAGTGCAAACATTACGACAAAGTGACGAAAGAATTTTTGAGATGTTCGGCCGAGTTACCTCGCGCGGACGTAAGGGAAAAGTTTCAAAAATTCACCATAAATCGAAATATTGTGCTAGAGACTTCCAATTTGTTGCAAAATGAAGTTAAATGATTGAATATTACTAGAATGTAAGAGTTTTAGCTTACATTTGCATTTTTCGACCATTTTGGTTGAGTCAAAGTTGACCGAAGGTTGAAATTTTGGCACTTATCGTGATTTATATGAAAATATTTCCAAACTGATAAAAGCTACAACCATGGGTTGTTTTTTATGTGAAATTGCGCACATTTTCATATATAAAACTTTATGTAACGGCTAATATAAAATGGTGCAAAAATTATGACAAAATGACGAAAGAATTTCTGAAATTTTCAGCAGTTATCGCGCGGGCATAAGGAAAAAGTTTTTTTCAAAAATTCACCATAAATCGAAATATTGTGCTAGAGACTTCCAATTTGTTGCAAAATGAAGGTAAATGATTGAATATTACTAGAATGTACGAGTTTTAGCTTACAATTGCGTTTTTCGACCATTTCGGTCGAGTCAAAGTTGACCGAAGGTTGAAATTTTTTGTAGTTGACGTACCGTATGTCCACTCGGCACCCAACAGACAATTTTAGTCGACGTATGGTATGTCCAGTCGGCGTTTAAGGGTTAACTGCCCAACCACCTTCCTCAAAAGTTTACTGGCCGTCCCAGGTTTGCTGAAAGTAATTCCTTATGTAAAGGACCTCAGGTTTGTATAGTTAGGAAAAATACAAATTACTTTTAAAAGTTATGTTACATGGTCATACACAACCGAAACAGTCAGTTTCCACAAACTCTTTCCTATACAGCCTAATGCTTTCATCTCAGCTTGTTGTAGATGACATAATGCATGAATAAAAAACAAGCACAATACTGTACAGGAGAAATAAGGCAGAAATCATCAAAATTATTACTAATGCCGATTCACAGTCTACATAATAAGCACACGGTATGAAAAATTCTGACGAGAATGTAAACATTCAAACGCCACCTGGTGGGAAATGGGTGATTACAGAGACATTCCTAGCGGGTTGGCCAAGCATTATTTTTTATACTTCGTATGCCGATCGAACATAATGGCACGAAGATATAAGCTAACTTTAACAGGTGTAAATATCCAAATAATTATATCTTGATAATTATAATTTTGTACTTTTTTCATGTTTTATGACTACAATACTGTACAGTATATGCTTATAAACAATACAGAATACACTACAGTACTGTAATGTACACATAATGAAAACCAAACTGTATGATACTGAATAAATGTATAAGAAAATTAACATTGGAATTCTCTCTCTCCCTCTCATGCCTGTTTGCTTGCCGTAACTGTTTACATGGGACTAGCTTGGAAAAAATTTTTTTATTAAGAACAATCCTTGGGGAGAAAGACAATGTGCAAATGCACAGCATCTTGATGCATACTTGTATGTATATGCACTAAACAATATTAGTTATTTACTGTATTACAAAAAAAAACTTAATCATAACTTAAATGAAAACCCCACAAAAAACTGCATAAGGGTGTACAAAAAACCTTTACCTAAATTAAACTTTTATATAAGTAACTTACCAAATAATCACATAGCTATAGTTTCTACTTCATGTGGCAGCTCAAAATTCGAAATTCGCAGTAGCGCTCTTTTGTTTTGGGTGTAGGTATGCAGCCCCGACCACTATCGGGGAAAAATAGTTACAACGTAGCTAAAGAGCCCAATTCGTTTCTGCTGGTTAATGACTGAACACCAGTTATTAGCAGCTCATTCCGTTTTCAACGGATGGTTGGAAATCATTTTTGATGAAGTACTCTTTGCTTTTGGTAGCACAGCTATCTAGCTTAGCTAGAATTTGGATTATTTCTTCGACTGTTACTTATCTAATTGGAATTTTGACCATTATGTCTGACTCTAGTTTGTCTAGCATTAGGTACTGCAGCAAAGGCTGCAAAACTAGACTTATGTCTGCAAAATATGACTCGCATGCCATTTATTGTACTTGTAGGGAACAAATTTGTTTTCCGGAATTGAATTGTGACGAATGTAAAGGTAAATGGAAGACTTTACATACACACTTAAACAAATTGCAGCGTGACTGAATTAGAAAAGCTACAGCTACGGCCGAAGCTAAGGCTTGTGCTATTGTAGGTCTTTCTCCAGAGGTTGATATTGATGTTATGCCTATCCCTTCAACGCCTGTGACAGCCTTTTCTCCCATTTCCAGCCCTCCAGCTTTTCCTATCACTCCATTACTTAGCTCTCATTCTGCTGAACCCAATGCCATTGCCAGCTTAGAAGCACGGGTAGATCAAAAATTTAATTTACTTGTCAATACTGTTTCCCAGATTGGGAACTCTGTGAAGGTCCTAATGGACAAATTTAATAGTGTTGTGTCGAGTGAAGTGTCAGTGGAGGGGGCGGCTGTTTGTCCCACCGATGCTTGTAGACCAAGGTCCCTGTTAAACTTCCCTCCCTTGCCAACATGGGAGGAGGCAAACTGGCAGTCCAAGGGAGGTCGGTGGGGTTTGCCCACGAGCAGTCGTTGCCTCATCTGAGCCTGTTGTTCACCAATCCCAGCCTGCGGAAGAACAGAACGCTGTTGGAAAGGTGTTTGAATGGATGCACATGCCCTTTCTTCAAGTGATTCAGACGCTCCCGCATCAAAGAAACGCAGTGACCCTTTTGCCAATGTATCTAGGCCATTGAAAAGGCCGGGCGCTTCAGTGGATTCAGATTTGCCCACAACTTGTAAGCGAGCTGTAGAGAGAGAACGTGCCCTCTCCCTTGTAGTTTTTGGGAGTCGCCAGTAAGAGGTTCTCGCTCCCATTCAGGTGCGAAAGTGCGTTCCGACCCCAAAGGAGTGTGTGCCAGTCCAGCTCATGGGCGCCAAGAGTACGAGCGCCAGTGTATGATAGTGGTGTGCGTAAGCGCCAACTCGTAGATCATTCGGCATCCGAGCTTTCATCTCTAGAGCGCCCAATGTCTGAGTGGCCATCGCATGAGCGCGCAGTTCTTGCCTTACCTGTTCATGAGTGCCCAGATTCTGAGTCAGAAGAGCCCGTGTTTGACCGCTCAGAGCAGGAACATTAGATCACCTAGTGCCCATCCTTGGGGCGCCAAGTGTCCACGGACAATGCAGTCACTTTCAAAGAGTCAGTGTCTGCTTCAACAGCGGGTGGGCGCCCAACGTCCGTGCGTCCAGTCGTTGGGGGCGCCTCTCTCGAAGTCCACCCCTCTTCTAATTTCGTTGTGACCCCGCAGGGAGAATTTCCAGTTTCGGATGCCACAAGAGAATTTCCGTCTGTTACTCAAGATCCCTCCTTGGCGCCAATTCAACTTCGGCTTGATAAAGTGTTGAGCCTTTTTCAAAAGCCAACTCCAGTAGTGCAAGACACCGTGGAACCCCTAGGATCATCCGTTTTGTCTGTTGAGGAACCTACAGAAGAGGAGCAATCTGCCTCTCATTACTCAGTGCTGCTCTGGTTTTTCCTGGTCTGCTATCCGTTGTTCTTCTCTCCAGTCGTCCCATTATCGCTGGGTTCAGACTACTTGATGCGACAACCACCAGGTACCTCCAGACTGCCACGTGTGGTGTTGTCTTTGTCGTCGAAGAAAGCTTTCGGCCGCATGGATGCCTGGCTAGCAGAGAAGAGGAAAGTCGGGAAGGCGGTTTTCTGTGACCCTCCCTCACATTTGATAAGGCAGAAGTATCTGTCTTATGCTACTGGAGAAGCTCCGTCCTTGGGAGTTTCTGTCTCCTCTCAAGGGGACTTCTCCAGTATCATAGATGCTTCTTGTCGCTCTGCTTTCTCTTCGGCCAGAATTCTCTTCACAGCCTCGGAATTAGACCATCTTCTTAAAGATATATTTAAAGTCTTCGAGATCTTTAGTTTTCTAGATTGGACGGTGGGGACCCTACCCAAGAAGATAGAAGACTGTACGTCCCTTCAAGAGAACTTCACTTCGGACTGGCTGGGAGTACTGGGGTGCGCAGATAGAGCCGTAAGAGATGGAGCACTAGAACTAGCCACTACCATCTTCACAGCAGGAGTCCTCAAGAAATGAGATGTGTGGTGCTCGTACACGGCAAAAGGAGTCACCCCATCGGAACGTTCTTCACTTCTTTTTGCACCCCTGGACAAGGATAGTTTATTCCCGCAGGACACTCTGGAACAGATTTCAGTGGATCTACAGAAGAAGTTGACTCAAGACCACCTCACTCAATCCACCAAAAGATAGTTCCCTGCATGAGCCACTACAAGCACAACTCCTAGAATGTTGTCGCCCATGCAGCAACAAGCCTTTCGAGTTCTCGAGGTCATTTCCAGTCCCGATCTAGAGCCAACCTCAGAACCTCCAGACCAACTAGGAAACCCATTAACAAAACAACTCACAGAAAGTGAGACGTCCATCCTCCGTGTTCCAGTGGGAGCAAGACTTTACCATTTCAGGACAGTATGGAAAAATAATGTGGAGCCGTGGGTGCTGAAAGTATTAAAAGAAGGTTATGCTATCCCTTTCAGGGAGAAACCTCCCTTAGTAACCTCTCCCATCAGCTTAACAGCCTACTCCGTAGACTCAGAGAGGTTTTTGGCCCTATCTTGGGAAGGGTCAGCCATACCAGAAGAGAGAGCTGTGGAGTAGTCGAGGACGTAAACACGTGGGGGTTTTACAACCGCCTCTTCGTGGTTCCCAAGTCATCGGGAGGATGGAGACCTGTCTTGGACATCAGTGCCCTGAATCTCTTCGTTCAAACAACGAAATTCAAAATGGAGACGAATCAGTTGGTTTTGTTGGCAATCCATCAGGGAGACTGGATGGTTACGATCGACATGCAAGAGGCTTACTTCCACATTCCAATTCACCAGGACTCCAGGAAGTATCTGAGATTCATGTTCCAGGACAGAGTCTTCCAGTTTCGAGCACTCTGCTTGGGACTCTCCACGGCCCCTCAAGTTTTTACCCAGGTACTCACTCCCCTAGCGAAATGGCTACAGCATGGGAATAAACATCTCTCTACCTGGATGACTGGCTCCTACGCTCCCCCTCAAGACCTCAGTGCATGGAGGACCTGCAGAAAACTCTTCGTCTCGCCCAAGATTGAGGCCTTTTAATAAACTTCAAGAAGTCACGGTTAGTCCTGACTCAGTCTATTCTATATTTGGGGATAGTGATAGACTCAGAGCTTTCGGGCTTTTCCATCCCAACAAAGGATACTAACTTGCTGCAGGAAAGTCTAGGACTTCGTAACTTGCCACTCCTGCTCAGCCAATGAATGGATGAGTCTTCTAGGAACTCTCTCTTCCATAGAGAAGTTCGTTCCATTAGGCAGGCTACATACAAGAGCACTGCAATTTTACCTCAAGGCCAATTGGAAAAGGAAGTTGTTCCCGGACTCATTCATTTTCAACATTACTCCCCAAATAAAAGAGGACCTCCAGTGGTGGCTAGCAGAAGACAGATTCACAACAGGAAGGTCTCTGGCTCCAACAAACCCCGACCTAACGTTATACTCAAGATGCTTTGGATCTGGGTTGGGGAGCCCTTCTCAATGACGTTGAGGTGTCAGGAACATGGTCGCCTACCGAAAGAAACCTCCAAATCAACGTAAAGGAATTAAAAGCGATTCATTTGGCATTTCAGCACTTTGCAACACTAACCTTCCACAAGACAGTAGTGGTTCATTCGGACAGCATGACAGCCCTGGCTTATATGAAGAATCAAGGAGGGACCCATTCTTTTACACTCTACGAAGCGACAAAGATTTTCTTCTTTGGGCAAGGAGCAACAAGACCCAATTAGTGACCCGCTTCATTCAGGGCAAGATGAATGTCCTTGCAGACAAATTTGAGCAATGGCTAACAGGTCCTACCGAGGAAATGGACACTCAATCCACAGGTGTGCACCAACCTGTGGAAGCTGTGGGGAAAGCCATAGATAGACCTGTTTGTGACATCAAGGAACTACCATCTTCCTTTGTATTGCTCCCCGGCTCCAGACCCACAAGCATGGGCAACAGACGCCATGTTGCAGGACTGGTCGAACTTTGACCTTTACGCCTTCCCTCCCTTCAGCATGGTGAGGGAAGTGTTAAGGAAGTTCAGTACACACAACAACGTGTCAATGACCTTAGTCGCTCTCTTTTGGCCACACAAGGAGTGGTTCCACGATCTGTTGAGCCTTTTGACGGACTTCCCAAGGCTACATCCTCAGAAGAGAAGTCTTCTCAGACAGCTGCACTTCAGGCTTCAGACTGTCAGGGAGCTTGTCAGAGTGAAAGGATTTTCAAGGAAGGCTGCAGAGGCTATTGCTAAGTGCAAGCGACAATCTTCTCTGCAGTCTACCAATCCAAGTGGGCAGTTTTTAGGAAGTGATGCCGAGAGCAAAATATCTCCTCTTCTCAAACGTCTGTGCCCAAATCGCAGATTTTCTTTTACATCTTAGAACATCAAAAGGACTCACAACATCTACCATCAAGGGTTACAGAGCGATGTTGAGTTCAGTATTCCAACACAGAAGGGTAGACCTGTCTTCAAACCAAGGCATCAGTGATTTAATCAAACATTTGAATACTAGTAAGCAAGTTAAACCCTCGGGAGTTGCTTGGAACTTGGATGTGATCCTCAACTGGCTGTCAGGACCACAGTTTGAACCTTTAGATTCTTCATCACTTCGGAATCTTATGAAGACGACATTATTCTTGATGGCACTGGCTACAGCCAATAGAGCCAGCGAGCTTCATGCCACTAATAAAAGGATAGGTTTCTCACAAGGCACTGCGTTATACTCACTAATTTTGGATTTTTTGGCCAAGAATGAGGACCCGGCTAACCCTTGGCCTCGCTCCTTTTCAATCAAGAGCCTGTTGGAAGTACTAGGCCCATCCGATCAAGAGAAAGTCCTCTGTCCTGTAAGAGCTTTGAGAGTATACCTTGAGAGAACCAAAAACCTTAGAGGATCGTCCCCTAATCTTTGGTGCTCTGTGAAAAACCCCAGCCATCCTCTGTCCAAGAATGCATTATCATTCTTTTTAAGATCCGTGATTTCGGAAGCACATTCGGGAGTTCAAGATGATTTACAGTACTAAGAGCTGTGGCGACGTCTTTAGCTTTCAGACGTAACCTGTCTCTTTCAATTTTGTAAACAACATTTTGGAGGTGCAAGTTGGTGTTTGCCATGTTTTACTTACGGGACATTGAAACGGTGTATGAAAAATGCAGTACTTTAGGGCCGTTCTTCGCAGCTGGCATGGTATTTGGGGATGAAGGATAGGAGGAATGCCTCCTTTTTCCTCTATCCACTCTCCTTGAATAAGGATAGTTGTACTTCTCAAGAAGTCTGGTGGACACTGAGTCGTGAGTGCCACCAATCTGTATTTTATGGTTTTGGCTAAAATTTCGTGTGTTGTAGGTTAATTTTATCTGGTCTTTGTTGTTCTATTGTACTGTGGCCAGGGCAAGGGTAGATCCACATATTATTTATGTGATCCTTTGGGATTGTTAGCTTTGGCAACCTGCAATTAACATATGTTGCAAAGCACCCACTCAAGTAGTGGCAACCTTGGCTCTACCGCCACGCCGCTACAGGTTGAGAGGAGCTATGACCAGAGGCAGTACCCATCTGGTGTTGCTCCCTCACCAGGTAAGGTTACAACAAGCATTTCAAGATGCTAGCCAATTTGCTATCCCAAATTATCCTCCACATCGAGTAGTTTTTTGGGTAGTATATGTCCATTCAAACCACCTCCACTCAGTGTGGGATTCAGCTATGTAATTATTTGGTAAGTTACTTATATAAAAAATGACATTTTTATAATAAAATAAAGTTTTATATATACTTACCTGATAATTACATGATCAGAGCCTGCCCTCCTCCCCTCTCATGGACATAGAGCATAAATGAATTGAGCTCTTTAGCTACATTGTACCTATTCTTCCCTGATAGTGGGCGGGCAGCATACCTACACCTAAAACAAAAGAGCGCTACCACGAATTTCGAATTTTGAGCTGCCACATAAAGTAGAAACTATAGCTATGTAATTATTTGGTAAGTACATAAAACTTTATTTTATTATAATGTCATTTTCACACGATAGAACAAGAGACAGTAATTAGGAGGAGGAAGGAAAACAACCTATTCCTATGAAAGCCCTGAAAACTTTAGTGTGAGAGAATGAAAGGGGGGAAGAGCCTTAAACCTAAATTTTACAAATAAACCTTAATATTACATACATAATAAATCACGTCGATTTTGATTTATAGAATTGGCGGCAACACACACGACTGTCCAAAAACGGTCCTGGAGTCACAAAAAGGCTGCAGCAACGTCTACAGACGGTGAACACAGTTTATATCCTTACCAGCTATCAAAACACAATCAGGCGTTTTCACGACTCCGGAGGTTAGCAGGATGAGGGGAAAGACAGGCTGTCCTTCCAAGGGCCACAGGTGAGTCCAAGGATGCAAGGCGAATAGTAAATACAGAGGGGCACAGGCAGTGTCCTCCAGAATGCACGGGAAGGGCGTCCAACTGCAGCAAAGGGGATGCCCCTCAGTAAGCATCTGCAACAAAGTCTCCAGATAACGTCCTCCAAAGTACAGGGAAAAAGGGGAGCCTCAAATGCAGCGAGGCGTTCAGACAGAATAAAGTCTCCAGAATATGGATGTCCTGCAGGAATAAGGTCAGCAAAACCTCCACGATAAGGAGCCGAATACACACTGCCTTCATCCTCAGCCAACAGTCCCCACCAAACGTGAGGCAATGAACGGGGAATCACCAAACAAGCATTCAGCCAAATAAATACATGAAAAGAGGAAAAAAAACTTTCATGGGCGAGGTACCACTTAATAACCTTCGGTTGGAGTGAGAAGAACTTTAACCAGCTTTTCTTGTGGCACAAAAAGAAAATTCAGTTGAAATTAACTGAAAGTAATTTACTTTAAAAGGCCACAAATAAAAATTAAGCAAATTATTTCAATACTGAGTTCTTACGCTGAATGTGAGCAGTTTATAGAAACAAGGTGACACATGCCGAGTTCCCTAAGGTATGGAAATCACTCCTTGAGTTCTGGCAAAAGTGAGAGAGAGATGCAAAACTACAATTGGCATTACCTTTGAAGGCTAAAATTAAATATTACCCTTCACATTTGCCTAAATTGATAAGAAGAGCTTTTAAACCTGCAAAGTGAAGAGAGAGACTTACAGATATGTACAGTAGTTTTTATACAGTTACAACTGAATGAGCAGAAGACAAGATCTAAACGCAATACCTAATCATTTTGTTGTCTCTTTGACCTACATGGGTATGAAGTAACTGTTGCCTCCTATGGATTCTAATTTAACGGTTAGGGCTGAATGAAAAGTGAACAAGAACTAAAGTAATACATGGGCTTTTGTTTGTGTTGTATGGCCAGGCAATACCTTTAAGTACTTTACTGTACAATTAAGTTTACAAGATACAAAGTTCAGTTGATTACATGTAAATTACTCTTGTGTAACCAATTACAGTATATCAATAGTGTAGTATCTGGTTACTACCTTTTTGTTGTATTGTGCATGATCGTACGATTACAAGTTATGTCCCATAACAAAACGTGGTATATATAATTGTGTTTAACATTAAACATAATGCATTAAATGTTTACCCAGGGTTTCAACCAAAGATATATTATGATTGCCTAATTTGAAGGTGAGTATAAGGGGTTTTGAGCAAGGAAGGATTCCCAAAGTTTTGTATGCCATATTATAATTATAAATAAATAGCAATAAAGAATAACCCAGAGAGAGAAAGAGAAGGCAAGCAAACACACAGCAAGTGTGTATTGTAAATGACTTCAGTATGATGTATATGTGTACTTATAACAAACACACTTTCATGGTGTGTATATACACATTCAAAGACAGACGCTGATAGCTAAGAAAAGTTTTGATGCAACATGACTGGACATTTTATACTGATAAGTTATTTTGTAATGTGTTCTTTAAGTTTTTCAGTTCACTGGTATTGCAACTTGAGAAAAGCCCTTACTTAATATAAAATAATTTTGTTCATCAATTTAAAAGTCATAAATTCATTGTAATTTTTGGAGTTATCATCAGAGGGGCCAATGGAAGAGAGTGAGAGTGGGAGGACAAACACCAGCAGCCAATGAGAGATCGAAACTTCTATGACGAGTCATGACACTCAGCCACCCAAAAGTAATAAAAGAAAAGAAATGACGTGTAATGACATTTTTGCTTTTTAGCCAATAACAGTGGTGAAAGCTCCCAAACAGATAAAGCTTTGCCCAGCTCTCCCCACTCAGCTGTCCTGGCCCTCCCACCCCATAAGTGCACAGTCGCAAAAGCTCCCATGCAGATGAGGGCCCTCCCCACCAAGCACCCCCAAAATACTTACCACAGCTTACCACCCTCACAGTACCCCTTTCTTAGTCTTCTATATGGATGTTAACAGCATTAATATTGCATTTTTCTGGCCATGCAGTGTTGCCAACTATACAGGAGGCTTTCTATTCATTTTTATCTGTTGTACATATATATATTGGGGTACTCCAGTCCTTGCAAATGTGGATTAATGATGGCTTGCTTATGTGCTAGGAATGTGAGAAAGCATTTACCTGTAAAAATAATCTTAGGGCACATCCACACTACAACTTATCTAATACATATCACAAACTGGTTGAAAACAAGTTAATTGTCAGTAAAGAATGAATCTGGTAAATGGCAAACAATGAAATATACAGTAATTGAAAATCTATATGACTTCCCAGAAGCAATAAGAGTCTTGCAGGATAGTTCAACATAGTAGGAAGTCCCTCTTAACCAAAAAGAAAAACAAATTCTTAGAATGGCAGCCCTCACTAAATACAGGTGACATAAACTGCCATCAAAATGACCACACACCATTACAACGTAAGGTCCTTTCTTGGACATTTATTTCGTAAGTGCTCACTTAGTCCATTAACTAAAGATATAGTGACTGTTTTGTATGTAAGCCCTAGTGATGGTATGTATCTTATGTATCTGATCAATGCAGAAAGTAAGTGTGTGTGTGTGTGTGTATAGTATGTAAGCACTAGAGACCTTATTTAACTCCTCAGCATGGGAAGTCTTGTACTACTGTCAGCTTGATCAGCTTTCAATGTTACCATGTACAGTACAGTACAGCGAGTCCCCGGGGTTATGGCAGTCTCGACATATGTCAATCCGATCTTACAGCGCTAATAATTCTTCACTTTTTTAAAATTTTTTTAGTGTTAAGCTCTGTATTTAATGCCAATTATCATTTTTATCATTTTATCTTGTGTATGTAGGTTGTGTATTGTAATTTTTATCATTTTATCAGATCTATCTAGATTGTGTGATTTGAAGTAAACAGTATTATTGTTACTATTACTATCATTAAGATCTGACTCAAGATGGATTTGACTCAAGTCGCTGCCTCAGGAGGGGATGTCTGTCGTAACTCAGGACTGCCCGTATGCTTATGTTTCTCATGTGCAGTATCAAATACTTTCTGAATGACCTCATAGCTTGTGATAAGCTAACATGCTCCTATGTTTTGTATCAAACCAATTGTATTTTTGTACACTCTTTCCACAATGTTGGCGTATCAATAAACCCCACCCTGGATGTTTTTGCAACATTCTTTTTTACCATTTCAAGTAAATATTTACATAGTAGTATCAGTATATGGAGTACTACTGTTTACTTATAACAACTACCATTAAAGTGACCTTGTGCTGAATAAAAACAAACAGATTTTCCCATAACCTGAGAAATAATCTTCTTCAAGAGTTTTTCCTAGAAAGGCATAAAACTACATTTTTCAAAGCACGGGAATACTATTGTCATCTAAAGGATGGACTCAAAATAACAAATTTTTCCTACACAAACACAAACCCTTGGCCTTTCCATATGGAAATACCTTCAGTGCAGCTGGAAACCAGCCATTTAATTCTTAACAAGGTTGTTAGGTACTTAACTGTTGGCGGTAGGGTGGGTAGTCACACCCTTCCCCCCAGCAACATGGTCTTTGTGGGTGGAGAGGGGGGGAGTGATGGGACTGTAGATCAGTCTAGTGTTATTTCAGATGTACCTTGTGTTGATAGCGTTGTTTCAGACTTGAACTTTGGGATCTGTAAGGTGAGCAACTGCAGTGTCGGTCAGCCTGAAAGTGACTTAAAAGTGAACAGCTCAGTTAGCCAGGCCATACCCATTAGCAGTACATCTACCGACGACAGTGGGTCGTTATCGTTCGACACAGACAATAATAATCCTCTCTTGCATCTTTGCCATTGCCAAACAGCGTTGAGGAGGACTCGGTCGCTCCCTCCGTCAGTTCAAACAAGGAGGGGATCATTCAGAATGGGGTGAATCGGGAGAATAGCGAGGAGAGGGAGTTAAGTGCAGAGGTGGAAACCAACGGTCTAGAGACGTCAAACGGAACGGTATTCTTTAGACCTTGGTTTTAACAATGCCAATTCTGGTAAGAAGGTTCCTTTTACGTCTAAGGAACGAGTACAGTATCTTAATGTTAGGAATTATAGGAACCATGGGGAGGACCTTTGAAAAAGCAGTTGTACATTAAAATTAATGATATGCTCCCGTGTATTTTGTATTTAGTCAATCTCTTTGCATGAAAGATATTAAGTGGTGTTGAAAGAAAGGTCCTTCACTAAAAAGAAGGCCCTTCTTTAAAAGGAAGGTCCTTCTCTGAAAGGAAAGTCCTTCTCTAAAAGGAAGGTCCTTCTCTAAGAGGAAGGCCCTTCTCTAAACAGAAGGTCTTTTCTAAAAGGAATGGCCTTCTCTAAAAGGAAGAACCTTGACTTAGTAGGTAAAAAATAACGCTTCTGTTTATTGTTTACAGATGAAACGGAGGACCTAACTGTTTAAAGGTATGCAGACAATAAGTCTAATTTTCTATACAGTATTTTGTCTGCCTCCCTAGGGGGACAGCCTTCAGCACTGCCTTCTTCTTTGTGCCAGTCATCACTTCCTTTCAGTCTCTTCCTCATTAGCTGTCTACAACTCTGCCCTCTCCAGTCTTCACTTCATGTAAGAGCTTAAATCTTTCACTAAAGTTCTTTGAGAATCTGGAAATATGTCTGATAGATCAGACGCACTGCTTGACCTCTTTTAAGTGACAGCAAATTTATTAAGATAGACTGGCGATGTTTATGTTGTTTTGAAGCTGAATACTTTTGAATTTTTATTATACTCTAAAACTGATAAAGATTAAAAACAAAGGCCAAATAGATGAGTTGAATTTTGTCTCAAGAGTTTTTACAGTCGACATCATTTGCCATCAAGAGACCCTCAAATGGTTGAGGTACTTTTATGGTAATTTTTTTTTGTCACTTTTAGGTAAATAAAAAAAAGATACATCTCTTTGCTGCTGGTAAACAGAAGCCACAAGTTTATTGCTTCCAGGTAAAAGAAAAAGCATCTTTGGATATATGTTTGTGTATAAAAGAAGACACTGTTCTTTTGATTTTGGATGAAAGGAGTGATTTATGATGTATGTGTGTTGAAAATCCTTCTGTTTATCGTCTCAGGATAAAAGTGTTTGTGTTTTTTATTGGCAAAAGAATATCCTCTTCTGTTGTTTGTGTGGGTAAAAGATGCCCTTGCATTGTGTGTAGTGGAAGGAAGGCAATTGCGTGTTTATTGTTGGTCAAAAAAGACATCTCTCTTCAGTTTCTGTAGTAAAATGAAGGTAAAATTCTGTACTTTTTGTAGGTGAATGCAAGAAATTGTTTACTTTAGTAGGTTATTGCAAGAAATTGTTTACTTTTCTAGGTTAATGCAAGAAACTGTTTACTTCATGTTGGTAAAAGATACCAATTGTTTACTTTCTGTAGGTTTATGAATAGAGTAACGTCAGATTATTGTTTCCATATTAACAGGTGCTTTGTTTAACAGAGACCAAAAAGCATGTCTATATACTCCTTCCTACCCTCGTGTGAACAATTTAGCATATGTATCCTGGGGTTACATTTTGCCTTCTATAATAGAGGAGAATCCTCAAATCCCCAGATAGCTGGAAGCAACACGAATATGAAATTCGTGTACCATACAGACAAACGATATACATATTAGTTGGTGTTACTTGAGACACTGGAGATTGTGGGCTCGCAGCTGGTACATGTACGTATATGACTAGAATATTTTGTTTTATAAGTCATCATAAGTACCTGTGAACCTTTTCAATAATCCATAAGTGCCCACTTAACTGCAAGACTTACCTTCTTATAGGTGTGATTTGAACAATAACTTGTGACTGTCATATCCTTACCAGCATCACCTATAATGCTGTATGACACAAAGAGCCTCTGTGAAATTCCTTCATCTTTCCCAAATCATTCGTCTCCAGCCTCCTCCCATATCCCCCGTAGGGAGGTAGTGCCTTCAGTGCACCTCGTGCGGTACACTGTAGGCATTACTTAGGGTTCTTTGCATCATCCCTTCCATGGCTGTTAGCTGCTGTGACCCCCTTCGTTCCTTTTACTGTGTCACGATTCATATTCTCCGTCTTCCATCTTACTTTCCTCAACCCTCTCCTAACTGTTGTTGTTTCACAGTGCAGCTGCAAAAGGTTTTGTCACTTGTGTTCTCCCTTTCAAACCTTTTTATGCCTCAACTTCCCTTTCAGCTCTGAATGACCTCATCATGGTCCAGCACTTGGCCTTTGACCTAAATTTTTATATTCCATTCCAAAAAAACTTTATTTCTGTCCCAGTTAAACTTTTTAACACTTCATACATTAGAACATTATTACATTGGGAAATTTATTAGTAATGAAAAGTCTTTTATACATTTTTCACTGAATTTAGCACCGTTAAGGTCAAGTCTTCTTGGTCATTATTGCTAAAGAAAATAATAGGAGGCTGATAAAGAAGTATATGTGTCCATCACTTAAATAAAATTACTAAATACTGTACTGGTCTTATTTACAGTTCCATGAAATTTATGCAGTCTACAGTTGCATTACAAGTCTCCAGTTCAACACAAAGTTGCACTTTCTTTTGGATCAGTAGAACCACACCCAGTCCTCAAAGGCAGTCTCCATTTTCTGTATCTGATTTATCATAGTTCTCGTCTGAGCATGTCTTGGTTGCCAATAATTCTGGCGCTACAGAAGTCACAAAGATGACGCTATCATGTGCTGTTCTCCTATGGTTGTGCAAAGGACATGTCCAGACTACCTCCATCTCCTTCAAGTCATTATCTTGTTTGGCGTGTGGGACTTTCATCAAGTTCATTATGGTAGTGTTCCTCACTCTGTCCTGCCATCCAACTCTTAATATTCTCCTTGAAGCTTCATTCCCAAATCAGACAAATTCTGCTAGACTTAGTCTTTGTCATACCATTATTTGTGTCTGTATAGCAATGCAGATCGTAATAAACTTATGTGTAATCTTTCATATGCAGTTTCAGCCACACATCACGCCAGATATTTTGGCAAAGGTGCTGACTTCTTGAATTCATTGATAATTATGTTTAATGTTTGTTTATGTTTTGGAAGATTCAGCATTTCTTTTATGTAGCACAGACCCTTAGGGCTATGATTATTCAAGTTAGTTTTAGACTTTGTGGTTACTGTATACTGTATGGTTCCACGGCTTGGACATGTCCTTTGCACTACCCCCGCAGGACTCCTGTGGGCACCAGAAGAGTTGGAGGACCCAGACCTACGTGGATGAGAACTGTGAAGAGAGAGGCTTCAGGTGAGCAGAGATTTGTCGAAGATGAAGCACAGGAAACAGGAAAGATACAAGTGGTGTAACTTTGCAGAGGCCCTTTGCGTTGTACAGCATTAGAGGCGATGATGATGAATTTGATGGTTGGTTGTTTGTGTTGAATGAATTCATCATTTATTTGTAAGTTTCAGTCAGTTTATGGCAGGGTTTGGTTGAATGTTGGATTTTGTAACAAATTATAAAGACTGAAGCTGCTGAGATGAATTTTTTGCAAAGTATATGTGATCTAAGAGGAACTGAAAGGTTGAGAAGTGCAGAGATATGTAGGAGTTTGTGTTTTTAGATGGTTCAGTCATGTGAAGGGAATGGCAGACAAGAGGCAGATGAAAAGAAGTATGTCTGAATCAGAAATGTCGATGGAAAGAGAAGAGGAAGACTTTGAAAGTACAGCACTGGGTAGATGGAGTGAAAGAGGTTTGGAAAGGAAGGGCGTAAATACCTAGCAAGTAGGAGAATGCACTGAAGGTAGAGGTGAGTGGCACAATGTATGTAGGGTATTCAGTGTGCTGCTGATGTGCTTATTGTGTATGGTGTAACTGATTCTTGCATCGTTTTTTTCAATGGAGTCATGCCCTGTTAGGGAGAAATGGCTTGTATAATTGAAAACAGAATTCAGAGGAACAACTACTTAAAAGAATTGTTTGTCAGAATCTTCAAAATTACTCAAGATATTTTTTGGTTAAGAACAAACTCGCTCAGGCCGCCCATACGAGAGGTAAGATTCTGAATTGGGTCGAAATATCTTTTGGACACTTCCATGACTCCTGTAGGGGGTAGTGCCACCAGTGTACCTCACACAGCACTGTAGGCATTACTTGATAAGATTCTTTGTAGGACGCCTTCCATGGCCCCTAGACGCTATACAGTAACCCCTTTCACTCTTTTTAATGTGCTTCCGTTTGTATTATCTATATTCCATCTTACTTTCATCAACCCTCTCCTGACAATTGTTACACAGTGCTTCTTCAACTGCAAAAGGTTTTCCTCCTCCTCCTGTTATGCCTTTCAAACCTCTCTATTCCTCTCAGTTTCCTTTCAGCACTGAATGATTGAATGTCCCAGTATTTGTGTGACCTTTGACCTGAATTTTATATTCCACTTCCAGTTTCTGTTCAGGGAAGGGATGTGGAATATTTTGACTGGAAAGCTGTCGGTATGGAAGTATTGGGAAGGCCCAGGAAGTCCTGGAGAAAGAGAATAGCAGAAGACCTGGACTGCATGGGAATTCAGGCAGAAAGAGCGCAGGCCATAAAAGTGGAGAGGGAACACTCGTATCACGTCTAACCCCGTAAAAGGGTAAAGGTGATGTCAAGGCATTTATGATGGTGATGAGATTGAAGGGCATATGCTGCCAAGAAAACAAACCGTCTCATCTTGGTTACAACTAATATGTGGAATAGCAAATTCATTCCTGCTCTCTCTCTCTCTCTCTCTCTCTCTCTCTCTCTCTTTGGAGCCATCTTGGGTTTATTATACTCTGTTGACTGTGTGCATAATGATTTTTATTTTCTTCAGCTGAAGACTTTAAGAAAGAAAAGTGAAGAAAAGAAACTAAAGAAGTAATATTTAAGTCCTCAAGCGGCTCTTGAACTCTGGACCACCGCAGTGAAAAGATGTCCAAGCTACCAATCATCTACCATGACATTATACAGTATAATTTAAAGCCTACCAAGTTGTGAGCTTCCCTTGAACTTTGCAAGTCAAGACTACCATTTAATCTTGCATAGGCTACCATGAGTAGTGGTGCTCGATGGAGCCACATTCTTTGTTTAATTTGGAATGGATCTCTGCAAATACGCATTGTTTCCTTCTTTATTAGATAAATACAGTTTAGTTTCTTTTACGGAATTACTGGTATTAAAGTCATCTTTGGTTTCTTCCTGTTACAAAGCACAAATACCCTTGAGGTCATGAAATGTTACTGTAAAACTGACGTTTTTTCATAGTCAAAATGTACTCAAAAGCCACATTTAGTGGCAAAATGACGATTATATATGATAAATAGCGAAAAGTGATCTTTCATTTATGTTTTAATAATGACACTTATCATACAAGGACAATATTAGACCCATACTTTGAAAAAAGCAATACCAAATTGTGCTTACTACTGCAACCAAATAGAAATTGAAATAAGTAAGATATTAAATATATAAAATTTGGTGAAATTTGGATAAATACAAATGAATAAAAAAATTTTTAAATCTATTACAAATTCGCTATTTTTTTTACGTTGGACATGATATTACCGTTACCAGGACCTACTGTAGGCTACCAGGTAGGACTACGATGGAATAGTTCCCCAAGAAGGCTTTATATTTTGCAGTAAAACAACTCGGATTAATATTGAAATAATATAGAAATTAACTCATTACATTTTCATTAGTTTAACATGTTGAAATGGCCAATTTTAACCCATAATTACCTAAAATAAGAGACCTATTGGTCACCCCAAGAAACCCTTATTGATTATATTTATCAGTAAAATAACTCGACTTACAATTAAAATAATATGATTGAATTGAATTTATTACATTTTTATTAACGTAACATGTTAAAATACCTTTTTATTAACAAAAATAAGTAAAATAAACTACTACTGTATATTCGCGATACGCTTTTTACCCTTACTAAACTTATTAAATACGGTAGAAAATAAGTCGGCAAAAATGCTTCATTAACTACATTTATTAGCCCAAAAATGACTCGAATAAAAGGCATAATCGTCTTCGGTGGAAAGTCGCCTAGTGACTCGCACTTAGAACTTTTCTTACTCTACTGCCCACCATATACTGTATATAATGAGATTTGAAATAGATAGTTTTGTGCAGCAGCCATATCAGGAAAATAGAGGAATTGATTGCTAATATATGTTTATTTACAGACATGCTGAAGGGAGAAATTGTAAACAGGAAAGAATTGATGGAATTATGGTTTTGCAGACAAGAAAACACAAGGGAATAAAATGAGTGAGGGATCCGTTTCAAAGACCAATCCCGGCTACTACTACTACTACTACTGTAAACAAACAGTTGCGACGCCACAAAATCAGTCAGAAATCAACCGATTTCGACCGGAAGTAGTGATTGAATGATCGAATTGAAGGTCAACCGAGGTAATTGAGGTTGAATTCGTGGGTTCAATTTGAGTTATTGAGTTAAATATGGTTGAATTACGGAGTTCTACCCAGAGGTTAGGCTCGAGGGCGTAGGAGAGGTTAGGCTCGAGGGCGTAGGAGAGGTTAGGCTCGAGGGCGTAGGAGAGGTTAGGCTCGAGGGCGTAGGAGAGGTTAGGCTCGAGGGTAGGTTAGGTCTCAGGGTACAGGAGAGGTTAGGTTCGAGGGTACAGGAGAGGTTAGGCTCGAGGGCGTAGGAGAGGTTAGGCTCGAGGGCGTAGGAGAGGTTAGGCTCGAGGGTGTAGGAGAGGTTAGGCTCGAGGGTACAGGAGAGGTTAGGTTCGAGGGTACAGGAGAGGTTAGGCTCGAGGGTGTAGGAGAGGTTAGGCTCGAGGTGGAGGGTTAGGTCAGGGTACAGGAGAGTTAGGGTCTGAGGGTACAGGAGAGGTTAGGCTCGAGGGTTACAGGGAGAGGTTAGGCTTGGGCTCGAGGGTACAGGAGAGGTTAGGTTCGAGGGTACAGGAGAGGTTAGGTTCGAGGGTACAGGAGAGGTTAGGCTCGAGGGTACAGGAGAGGTTAGGCTCGAGGGTACAGGAGAGGTTAGGCTCGGAGAGGTTAGGCTCGACAGGAGAGGTTAGGCCTGAGGGTACAGGAGAGGTTAGGCTCGAGGGTACAGGAGAGGTTAGGCTCGAGGGTACAGGAGAGGTTAGGCTCGAGGGTACAGGAGAGGTTAGGCTCGAGGGTACAGGAGAGGTTAGGCTCGAGGGTACAGGAGAGGTTAGGGTTCGAGGGTACAGGAGAGGTTAGGTTAGAGGGTACAGGAGAGGTTACAGGAGAGGTTAGGCTCGAGGGTACAGGAGAGGTTAGGCCTGGGAGAGGTTAGGCGCGAGGGTACAGGAGAGGTTAGGCTCGAGGGTACAGGAGAGGTTAGGCTCGAGGGTATAGGAGAGGTTAGGCTCGAGGGTATAGGGTATTCTATGGCCTGTAAGTATTGACTGTAATAATGGCTCTTGTTACCCTAACAGTTTTATGATTATTGGTCGTGAATTTGCTGATCGCCCCTTCCCTCACCCCCATGCATAAGGAAGATGAGTGTCAGACTTGATTTTGGTTGACCTTCAGGCTTTTTGTGTGCTTTTGGCCTCTTCCTGTGGGTCGCACCTTGTCTGAAAGGAAATCAAAAGATACTCCATAAGGGATGTATCCTAACCTAACTTAACCCAGGACACCATGCCAGACTTGCTAGGCAGCCCTCCCCCCCCCACATCCTTCCAAATGTAACATTGGGACTAAGCAAAACATGCACACAACTTCGCTGCTGCAGTCTTACCTGGAAGTTTTGAGCAAATGAAAAAGAAAATGACAAAATAATGATGTAGGCTTTTAGTAATCTAGTAATCTAATCCTTACTGAACCTAAATGGCTGAAAACAACCTGAAGAATAAACAAAAATGGTTTTTAAATGAGGTTTATTTCTTATGCACTTTTCCATGAAACTGTTCTCTGTTACTAGTATAGTTTTTTGCAATAGATGAGGTTTTGTACTGTGTTTTACACAAACCACTTTTGCAATAGATGAGGTTTTCGTATTGTGTTTTACACAAACCACTTGCTGAGTCTGTCCTCCCAACCTAACCTGGCCCTAAAGGTTTGGATTCCCACTGGGAAGGCCCCAGTATTAGAAATTGGGAAGCTATAGCAGGCTAGTCATATTTTAGCAGATTAGTAAAATGATATGAAAAACTATCATAATAATTGCATTGTTCCTACAAAATTACAAACCTTCAGTCTGTACGTGGAAATTCCTTCAGCGGAGCTGAAAATGGCTGTTTAATTCTAACAAGGTGGTTAGGGTGGTTAACTACCGGTGGTAAGTTGGGAGTCCTGCCACCCAACTGGTAGAGCATTCACTTACCTTTCAGCCTCCGACAGATGAGCACATACCTTGTCCTCCTCTGCCTGCCTGCTGTTTTCAACTTGCTATCATTAGCCATCCTGGTTTGTTCCTACACAATATACTAACCACCAGTCTTTACATGAGGAATTTGCTTCAGCGCAGCTGGAAAACGTCCGTTTAACTTTTAAACAAGGTGGTTAGGTAGTTAACTACTATGTGCCAGGTGGGGTCCCCGCCCACCCTAAGGGTAAGCATTCACTTTGCTTTTGGCCACCATGCTTTGAGGAGCTCTTGGTTTCCCTCTGCCCTGCTTGCCGTTTTGCTTCAATTTCAACATTCCCAGTGGGAATATTCTTTTTTCTGTGTTTGATTATATCTGATAGCAGTTCTACCGCTATCACTCTTCTTTTGATGTCTGTACCCATGATGATATGTGTGACGAATATTGTCTGGTCTCCCATGCAGTGGGTGAAGGGTGCTAGGCACCTTTCACCTGTTCCCTCCACCTCTTGGGGGTATACCAGGAGCTGGGAGTCAGATAGCAGCGGCCAAGACCTCCAGGTCTTCGTGCGCCACTGCAGCCTGACCTTTTTATCAGACTGGCACCTAATCAACAGGCCCTAAGAAGTCCCAGACTTCAAAGGGTCGTCGTAGGAACACCCAGCCACCTTCTGCCCCCGTCCAGAAAGGGTGCATAGCAGCGCTCCTTTCAGTCCCCTTCCCAACCTGTGAGAGGGGGCAAGGGTAAGAAGGGAAGAGGATGCTAGGGGTGGCATTCCTCCCCATATGCTACCATTGGTAGGGGGTTGCTTATCGAGCCATTGGGCAACATGGCAGTGATATGGAACAGAAACCTGGGTAGTGAAAGTCCTTCAGGTAGGCTATCAACTTCCCTTCGAGTTTCCACCACCCCTCACCAGCCATCCGGTCCATCCATGCATCTACGATCCTGGCTTGCTGAAGATCTCCCCCTTTGGGGAGAGGTGAAGGTGATGCTGAAGAAAGGTGCTGTGGATGTCTTTACAGACCAGTCTCTGGGCTTCTACAGCAGGATCTTCCTCATAGGGAGAGCAATGGGGGGATGGAGACTGGTCATAGACCTTTCTTCCCTGAACCTACTTGTTCGCCAGACTTGGTTCAAGATGGAAACGACACGGTCAGCGCTCGCGGCCATCAGGGAGTCCGACTTCATTCTTACAGTGGACCTGAAGGATGCTTATTTCCAAATATCTATCCATCAGTCTTCCCACAAGAGCCTCCACTTTTTCCTTGGAGAGACAGTGTTCCAGTTTAGGGCACTCTGTTTCAGGCCCTTACCTGCTCCCCAGGTGTTCTCACGAGTGTTCACCCTTGTATGGATGGATGGATGTATGATATTTAGGGCAAAAGCCCAGGCACTGGGGCCAAGAAGGCCATTCAGCGCCGTAATGAAGAGAAAATAAATTATGTTAAAGTTATGAATTCATGAAGGAAATGATTAATAAATAAAATGAAGTGATGTGACCAATAAATAAGGGTATAAAGTTTAATGAATGATGTGATATATACATAATAAAGAATTTAATGTCATTAAAATTCTATGTGATGTAATAAATATATTAGGAAATAAATTAAATATCGTTAAAAATTTTAATACACTTTAAAAAAAGAGATGATAGCAGAAATATCTGCTTCATCTCCCAAATTATCAGAGAGGGATTTACCCTGAAAATATCCTTCTCTTTGGTTAAAATATCTGGGGCAGACCACCAGAATGTGCTACACTGTTAGTGTCGTCACAGTAAGCACACTCTGGAGGGCTGCTTCTTCTAAAATAAACTGATGGGTTAGACGAGTGTACCCAATCCTTAATCTGGTTAAAATAACCTCTGTCTGCCTGTCAAGCTGGAATGACGAAGACCACGGTAGTATATTATCCCTAATATTTCTATATTTCTATTTCTTATTATTAGTAAGTAAAGAGGAGAAGTCCAAATTCCTTCTGCCATACGATATTTAAAAACATAAGATCTAATAGACCTTTAGTCTGTATGACGCACTTCTTCTGGAAAGAGGTTTCTGATAAAATACTAGCAGCTTTTGCTTCCCTGTCTGCCATCTCATTTCCGCGAATCCCCACATGAGAAGGGACCCAACAGAAAAAGACTGATTTACGCCAACAATAGATACGAAAAAGCCACTCCTGAACTTTTTGACTATCAGAAAGCTATTAATTTTAATAGCTTATAAGGTGCTTCTAGAGTCTGAGCATATGACAAAATTAGCCACCACTTTGAAAAACTAAAATCTAGGGGCAGAGACTACAGCTGTTAATTCGGCAGCAAATATTGATGCAGAGTCAGGTATTCTAGCTGTGTACACTGTATCACCAAGGATAACAGCGCAAACTAACACCACAATCTGACTTCTTTTGATCCCATCTGTGTTGTATCTTTGTAAAATTAAAAGGTAATGACTGTGCTATAAGAATTTTCCCCAATCTCTTCTTCAGTGCAGTCCTTTATTAAACAGTTTCTTACATACTGATGCTTCTGGGATAAGCAATGGAGGATTTGAGCAGGATATTCTGTACTTCCAGGACTTTCTAAGGATTTAAGATGATTATTCCTAACACCCTCATTCAGTCGAATTTGGAATGGTTTAGAAGCTCTTGTACCAGAAAAACTTCGAGAGTCTGTTTCCTTCAGTACTTGAAAGGAGGGATTTTTGGGAGCACTTTTCATTCTAGTCACATATTGCAACCCTAGCTCTTGCCTTCTTAGATCAAGGGGAAAGTGATCTGTATCAACGTATATGCTTTCAACAGGCAAAGTTCTAAAAGCCCCTGAGCATATTCTCAACCCCATGTTGTGTACAACATCCAGTTCCTTTAGCTTGGTTTTACAGGCTGGGGAATAAATTTGACAGCCAGTCTAGCTTTAGATCGACATAGAGAGTCATATTAGCCTTTAAGGGATTTCTTATCAGCCCCTCAAACTAAATCCAGAAACAACTCTTTAAAATATTCAAAGACTTTAACATTAATCTTCAGGGCATTTATGTGGCTGGCCCATGTTAATTTATGGTCTATAGTCATCACCAGAAATTTTACTCTTTTCATAAGGAATGATAGACTCTTTTTAGATTTTACTTCTTTTATAAGGAATGATAGACTCATTTACACTAAGTGGGGAACCCTTCCACATGCTGGCATCTGGTAAATCTACTGCAACTGTTTTGGAAGAGGAGAATTTAAAGTTCATTCTATCAGCCTACTTAGTATTAGTATTGATAGATCTTGCAAATATTTATATACAGATAAGTGAATCATATCCTGCAGTATATTGCAAGGTCGTCGACAAAATGCGAGCATTTAACCAAGCACACTATTTATGCCACTGAAAAGTGTTCCACTTTAAACACCTTCCTTGGGGAACTCTTCCTCCTGCATAAAAGGTTGGTGAGGGAGTTTCACCTTACCTTTAAAAAAATCGGCCTGTTATAAAGGAATATATGAACCAGATCATTCTTCCACCTATGCCCATTTTGTGCAATTGATGACTGACGATATTCAGGGCATTTCTCCCGACCAACTAACAAACTAGATATTGCGACGAACGAAAGCTCCTGTATATACGAAGGCAGGTACTTTCTATGATGAACAGAACTGCAAATCTTCAAGTTAGATGAACAAGCTGAAGATTATACTTCACAACTGTATGACAGCTTTGATAACATTAAGGTTTTATGAAGCTTTAGTATAAGATTTCTACCAGCTCCCCAACTGGTGTGAGACAGCACTTTCAAGATGTGTAGAGCTTCTAGGCACTTTGCTTTGATATGTTTGATATGGGGGATCCAAGTCATTCCACTGTCAAAAACTAGGCCTAAGAAGTACCCTTGTTCAACACATGGGGTTCTATAGCCATACGAATAGAGGTCTGGATCAGGATATACTCCCATGTGACAATGCCTATGGCCAGAGCAAAAAGTGTTACACTGAGAACACTGCCCTGGGAGAACACCTCTTACAACTTTCTCTGATAAAATACTGCCAACTTTAACTTCAAAATACCCATGATGTAAAAAATGACTTGACAAATATCCAGAGGTAATTTTGTAGACCACTATTATCCATTGCCTTGAGAACTTTGTCTCCAGGCAGTGTCATATGCCTTTCTATCAAATCATGGTCACGTGGTGTTGCTCTGGAGGCAAATGCTTCATAGACAGAGGTTTCAAGTTGCAGTGCTTTTATCCAGTGTATTTTTCGAAATCCACACTGAGAAGGTGTTAAAATACTGTTGTGCTCTAAATGCTACATCAGCCTTCCATTTACCATTTTTTCCATTAATTTACACAATCAGCAAGTTAATGCAATGGGGTGGTAACTTGCTGCATAGAGAGGATCTTTTCCAGGCTTAAGGAATGGTAACATGGATGCCAATTCCCATATGCTAGGGTAGCTGCTTTCATCCCATATTCTAGTGATAATACTGATTATAAAGTGTTTTGTGTTTCCTGATATGTGTTTAAACATTTTGTAAGGAATCCCATTCAAGAATGGGTGTTTTGCTCCTGGCTAAAGCAGAGTCAAATTCTTCAGAAAAAGGCATATTGTAAGATTCAGTTTGTTTTGGTGAAAAGTCAAGGACTCATTTTCCATCATTCTGGAAATGATGTCCTGGGCAACTATCTGATTTTTTCAGAGACCAACTTCTGTGGCATCAAAAATGCATGATTATTATTTACTTTAGGTACTGGAGAAGGATTGGGTATAAATTTACCCTGAATTTTTCTTATTTTCTTCCAAAATGCTGCTGATTGGTGTTCTTGGCTGTTAATAGAGGAGGCGACATCCTGCCCATGATTGTCTTCTGGGCAGCTTTCAGCTTTTCGGAAATCGTGCCCTATGCTGTTTATGAGTGATGACACGGACGACGGTGCGATGTCTATGGCATCTGGTCAATAATGACCTTAGTTGATGTAGCAGCCTTAATTCTTCTGGACCACAATGGAACTGGCCATCTCCTGAAAGTCCTTAGCTCGAGGAATTGAATGTAAGCCTGCCGTATGGAAAGTTCCACGAGTAGAGTTGATGGCATCATCTACACTTTGGGAAATCTTTAGTATTCCCCAACTCGCCTCCAATTTGCTTTCTAAGCAATCATTGCAGGATTCGATAGGTGGACCATCACTGGTGATGATTATAATTGTAGAATGGCCACTGGTATGCCAGCTGGTCATTTGTTCTCCACCAAAACCAATACTGCAATTGCAGCTACAAATTGAAAGGTCAATGCAGGAGACACTGCCAGTCTGAACGTGATAATGGGTATGTTCTCCAGCATTAAGAAATCGTGATATCTTCATTTTCTATATAATAGATGCTATCATATTTCTCCATTTTTTAACGTTTTGTTGGCTCCTTTTGGGGTGAATAACCACCTTGAAAAGAGCCAACAGTTCTTTCCTTTCAGTGCATTTGACACTGAGGGTATTTTTCAGCTTCTTCTCTCTCCATCTCAGTCGAAACGGGGAGAGCAGAGGTTTTCTCTAAAGAGACCACTCAACTGTCTTGCTATTGCTGGTAGTAGCCAGCTCTGCTGCTAAAGAGGCAGAAGCACCAGCAAGGACTGGCACTGGGGGATCAGTATCTGCTGGCGTGTCCTCCAAAGAAGAGTTGGCACCAACAACAGCAGTAAATTGATTGGCCCCGCTCCAAAGAGGCAGTTGGTGGAAGGTGTGTCTCAACTGACACTTCAATTTTTTAGCTATATGCTCAAGTCTCTCTTTGTTGGTTCTACTGAACTTTGCCTTGCTTTACCATCTTCAATAGATTCTGATGAATCTGTTGTCTGTCTTTTCAGCGATTCCTTTTGGACTACCTGTGTGCTTCTTATTTTGGTTAGTTTGTCTTTCTGTTGGTTTCTAAGTTTTACATTATTGAGGCAAAACTTAGACCTGGGTCTTGCTAATCTTAGCTAAGTTCTCTCTCTGTTTCCTTAAAACTGTCCTTTCCATCACTCTTAACGTACGAATTTTTAAAAATAAATATATATCACACTGTTGAGATGATGATGAATGTCTCTTCACCACAGTGAACACATTTAGGTTTCTGTGCACATACCATGCCTATCATGTGGGAGTGCACTCAACCGTGAATCTCCCGCAAGGGCCAACAAACTCATCAGCCTATGTTTCCTATGGGAGATACTCTCACCAGGAGCATATTACTGTTCTGAGGATATTTTCGTTTGTCTGCCATAGCATTTTACACTTCTCATTTATCTCAAAAATATCAATATTGTCACCATTAAGCTTTAAATTTGATATTTTTTCATATAAGTTGGGTACAAGGAACCCAGGAACTATTTCATAATGCCTTGCTTTTCTTTATTGCAAATGGTCCTTGAGTGTGACAATACTGGAACCAGATGCTTTTGCTGGGGATTCCACAGATTCCCTTCTTGCCTAGCATTGGGTTGTCAACCGTATCCGACTGTCACTTGGCCCAGGGTACTAATTTCCAACATGGGGACCTCCATGAAAAAAATTGAAGTAAAAAAATTCCCTACACTGCTGGTGAACACTGAAGAGGCATCACTGACTTTTCATGGGGCCCTATTCTCAGCTAACAACACCAGTAGAACTGACCCAGACGTCCACCCCTTACTCCTACCTGGCAAAAGCGATAGCACCTTACATATCGAGAGACAAGTGTGTTTCCAACCCGCTTGATGGGAGCAAGACTATTACATACTACAATACAATCATCCCCACTCTGGACTATGTTGGTGTTCACACCAGCACATGCCAGGAGTCCACCCTGGAATCCACAGGCTGATCTCAGGGATAGTTCTGACTTCAGGTGTCAAGGACACATTGACACCCTTCAGGTCCAAAGATCATCGGGTTATCCGCGATCACCCAAATCACAGTTCTACATTTACCTCTGAACATGAACCCCAATCCAAGGTATGATGCCCCTTCCTTCCACATACAGACAGCAAACTTAATGAAGGTGGAAATATCCAAACCATGTAAGCCAAAAATTGAGAGAAAAAAATCTAGAAGCGCCAGAGAGTGGATAGGAAGATGGAAGGATGAAAATATGCTGAGTGTAGAAGTAAAAGATAGAAAGAAGAGGAGAACAAGGAAACATTAGTCAAACAGTGGGAACGATTTCTCTCGCTCGAGAGCCTTGCTCGTCATAAATCTACAGCATGAGAAAAATATTCCATGTTGAGCCATGTGACTACCTCACGGCAGTCTCTCACAAGGGGGTTTCCAAGAAGAAAACAAGAGTTTGATGAAGGTAAGAAAATCAAAACTAGCTCATTCACCAGTTGAATCTTTACCTGGAAAACGGGTTAATAAGGTGTATGGGTAGAATAGAACGCCACACAGTTACTCCGAATCTGTTAAGTTTCCCATACTATTGGCGAAGAGTTATGTTACTTCACGTAATTATTAAAGAACATCGCGATGCTAATGCTCGGGGTGTGTCTGCAACTAGGTGAGTGTTAGACAGGAGTTCTGGATTCACAGACAAGGCAAACTGACTAAGAGTATAATAATACACCATTGTGTTATTTGTAGGAGAATGCAGGGGAGGCCATATAGGAACAATATAGTTCCCATTATTACCTAAGTTCAGGTGCAAATGTAAGCACATATGGTTAAGGGAAAGTGAAAGCCCTGAGAAGGCTTATATCATCTTATTTATGTGTCTATAACTAGAGGAATACAGTACATGTGGAGCTAGTTGATAACCAGTCCTGTGACTTGTTCCTGTTGAGTTTTAGAAACTCTTGTAGCTGAAGAGGTTTCCCAGCACTCATGTTGAGTGACAACACCATCACATTTGTGGCG
Source organism: Macrobrachium rosenbergii (assembly GCF_040412425.1). Lineage (NCBI taxonomy): Eukaryota > Metazoa > Arthropoda > Malacostraca > Decapoda > Palaemonidae > Macrobrachium > Macrobrachium rosenbergii. Next base: position 32,074,089 of record NC_089770.1, on the reverse strand, counting down.
GCATCAATATACCCACACTGGCGTCGGAGAATCCCAGGACAAAGGAATATCTGTTAGATATGTAAGTGTAACTAAAGTTCATTCTGTGCCGACACCATGGTTTGGGTGCTATGGCGGCATCACTCTGTCATGTCTAAAAAGATCAGGATGTCAAGCCCATACTCAGCTTCTATATGGAACTGACCCGTGTCCTGGTGGAGCTGGTTATCAATGATAGACCAATTAAGTCGGGCATGTCCAGGATTTGAATCAGTTGGAAATTTTAACCCTTAACCATTTGATCCTTGGACGAAAAGCCAAAGTCCCTCCTAAGAGAAGTAGTAAATTGGAAGAGATCTCCGGTGACCCCACCTGCGACAGAGAGTTCACTGAGAAAAGATTCTCAGCGTAACCAAGTTGTGTGACAACTTGTGAAGAGATGGGAGAGGGAGTATTTGACAACATTAAGAGAGACTCCAAACAAGTAGGAATAGCGTATGGCTCGGCCCAGGACACAGGTGTTGTCCTCATTCATGATGAGGGGCCAAGGAGCAAGTGGAAGTTGGGCCAAGTGATCGAGTTACACATGGGGAGAGACAAGGTCCCTAGAGTGGCTGCTCTAAGAACGGCACATAGCCAGCTTATGAGACCTGTAATTAAGTTATACCCCCGTAGCTGTGGAGGAGATAAGGGAAACTAATCCCATGACAGATGACATTCAGTCAAGCACCAGCCCGGAGCAGAAGGACTGCTCAAATAGCTGCAGCTTTCAGAAAGGCACCACAAGAACAGGACTATTGCAAATAATGTAGGCATGAGTTTTCTTCAGAGGGGGAATATGTCGGAAACTTCGACAAGGATTTGAGCTTTTCTGCAAGTCAGGTGATAGTTTATGTATCTCCTCTTTAAATTTGACGTAGTGGAAATGCTGTGAATATGTAGAAGAAGAATATCATGTTTCGTTATGTTTTGTATTTATAATGAAAAACGTTGTCTTAGCTGTTTCATGTGTTTAATTGTAAGTATATGTGTAATAATTTTAAATACTGGTATCGGTTGTTTTGTCTTTCACAGTTTTGATACAGTGCGGTTCAAGCTAATAAGGACTCAAGAATGCAGCATAGTTGTCAGTGCCTTCAAGTACACTTAAGTATTCCTTTTTATCTTAAAAGTACATTTAGAGAAAACTTCCTTTGGGAGATATGCATATCTAAATGTAAGGAGAATTTCTTGAGGTGTGCCTTCGATGAGGGTCACAAAATAGAGATTGTGCTTACGCCAATCCAACTACTGTATTTCGGTTAGAACACTGAATGCGCCAACAGTAAGTTTATATCGTTTTTAGTTGATATACACAACGCAATGCATTGATTTAATCAACGAACTATCATACGAATGAAGTAACCTGGGTGTCGTAGTATAAATTTAGGTTATGATTAGGATTAGGTCAGTACATTTGGAATCGTTTAGACTATACGATAACACTGACGATCTGAAATGCTCTAATATTCTGGAAAAGCGAATAAAATGGTGCTGTGACCAGGATATCAGTCACTGGCTGTTAGAGCAGAGATCTGTATAGTTGTTCCAGTTTCTTTAACAAAGGAATCATCCCTTTTAATGCATTTAGCTATCCAGGAATGTGAAATGAATTATGTGCCAGCATCCCTGGCCTCTGGAAGGTTATAGCTCGATTAGGTTAATCCATCCGATTTCCTCCGGGAATCGTTAGCTATGGCTGTATCTAACTCCGTCACTCAGTCTGAAAATACAAGAAATGTAAAATGAAAAATAGCTTAATAGAAACCCAAAATGATGTAATTTGGAGTTAGCTAAAGCAGAAAAACTTGCTAACTTTCCACTTGTTCTGTGGAGGGGGCTCACTTGTAACACCTGCAATTAACCTGCAATGCAAGCTTTGCATTATCTCAAATTGATGGTATGATACGCAACCATCTCTACAATGCAGTCGACGTTTCAGCGAACCGGTCCCCGTTCATCCAGGTATTGGATAAGATGGACAATCAAGAGGGTCAAAGTGGTATCTAAGATATGTAATGTCTGACTACGATTTAAGATAGTTACTGTTCCTGAACCTGTCCAGTACCATTTTCCTTTTATTTACCAAAGGTAAATAAAAACTTCATTTACATTTTTATTTTACATACTGCATACGTTTTGTATTTATACTCTACCAAACTGAAATTTTTAACTTGCAACCAATTTTAACCTGGGCGCAATACGTACCTTAATGGACCGATTTAAACTGCACGCCAATACTTTCAGAGATGGCTCACGCCAATTACCTTGCTCTCTCTGATGATGTATCACTTCAGTGCCATTACAAATGTTATTACATCACAAATGACATCATAACCTCTGTTACTTAATTGGTTGCAAAGTTTGACGAAAAAGTAACACCCCTGGAAATTTCAGTCTCGGCGTTGGTTTTGAGTGTTAAGTGACCGCTCTCGATAACTATTGACTTTTATCGTTATTTTGTAATTATTGAAGGTTAATGTGATAAAGACATGACAGAATGATATAAGTTTTATGATAATAGTTATTAACATTAATGGAAGAATACGTTTATCGTGATATGAATTCGTAGCAAAAGCTAATTTTTAGAACGAAAGTTGAGATATCATGGTTGGCGTCTTGGTGTCGAGAGATAACTTTATCACAGTTCTTATTTTTTGTAATTACAGTATTACATGCTGATGCTGATAAAAATGTAATACAGCAATATCTCGATCTTACATGAATTCAAGTCGCACAAATTCACAGACACACGAAACTTTCGAGAAACCCTGCAGAAGTGGTTATGTTTAATTTTTGAAGTAATTTTAAGTTTTCATGTTTTATGTGTAAAATCTTGTAAGAAAATGCATTTCATGCTTTTATGTGTAAAATCTGTATGAAAAATGCATTTCATGCTGTGTAAGATCTGTATGAAAAATGCATTTCATGCTTTTGTGTGTAAAACATGAAAAAATGCATTTCATGCTTTGTGTGTATAATCTGTATGAAAATGCATTTCATGCTTTTATGTGTAAAATCTGTATGAAAAATTTATTATTTTTATTTTGTACATGCATAAATATGATGCAAAGGTAATTTGAAAATATCTAGTTAGTAAGTAGTCTTTACAAGATGTGATACCCATTTGCAAAGTTACTGCATTTTCAAAAATGATACCCTGCAGAAAATGCTTGTTTAATGCTTAAAGTACATTTACAAGTTTCTCATACTTTTAACTGTAAAATCAATATGGGAAATTTATATTTATATTTTTGTACATAAATATCATAAGTATTATGTCCATTCGCAAAGTCTCATCACTAGGACTTTGGCATGACCTTGAGATGAGGTTGTTCAGTCGCACCTGTTTGATAAAATGAATTCGTTAATGTAATATCAGAGATGTAACTAAGAGTTGTATAAATGTCATTCTTTGAAATTACTTGTCAACCTCGGAGAAAAGTGCTTGCGGTGCAATCTGTATGTGTACAATACAGCACGTTCAGTTGGTGTACTTTTTAGAAGATGTGATACCACCTGTAAAGTTACTGCACTTTTCAAAGATGATACCCTGCAGAAAGTGTTTAATTTTTAAGTACTATTTTATAAGTTTTTCTGTTTTTAGGTGTGAAACCAGAATGGAAAATCTGTATTTATATATTTGCGCATAAATACGATACAGTTACTGTATTACAGTATATGTATCTCTCTCTCATTCGTAGTTAGCGCTCAAACATATTTTTACAACTTATTTTTTCTCTGTGCATCATTACCTGTCCAGTATATAATGTTAAATTGATTGAATTTTACCTGTAGTGTACTTCCTTCTGCGAACATTATGTACGTTTTCGTTATTTTATTGAATTGTACCTTTGTTATGACTGTGACTTATGAAGTTTATCTAGTGACACAAAGAAAACGTCTTTTACTCAGTGAGTGAAAAAGAAAATGGCATCCCATCAATTAAGGGTAACATTAGTATACGTATGTACCTACTGTAAATGCGCTATTATGAACAGTGCAGTACTCACTTTTTATGTAAACCATTTTCTCTTTGTAAGGTAATAAGCTAAATTTAATAAAATTACACTAACTTTAGTTCATTTAAAGTTAGCTTAATACTTTGGGAGCATGATTAGGTCATGATTTAGTATTTAAACTCTGGAAATAAACATTTATTAGCATTTTTAAAGACCATGCCAAACTTACGCAAAAATTCACCTTGCACGAGGGGCTCTGGAACCTACCTCGTGTAAGTTTGGGGTATTACTGTATAGAGAAAATGGAGATAATACGAGCTGTAAGTTGTGTAAATGCATCGCATATCGGTGAATTAGTTGCAAAACAAGTTGTTACCTTATTCATTTCAGATTGAAAGTTATGGCGTCCTCTGCAGTATCATATCAATTAAATTACTGACATTTCATTTTATGAAACAAGTGATAGGAAGTTTTGACTTGATGATACTACTAGTATAAAGAGAGCGACAGTGATGAGGATGATGGATCATCTTCAGAAAGTGAAATTAATGCATGTGCATCTGGTGGTGTGTGGGTGTGCCTCACTGGTGATGACGCTGGCCCTATCCCAGTGCCTTTGGTGCCACCCCAGGACCTATGCATTCTCCACATGCCAACGCCCCCCAACTGCTTATTTTCAATTAATTTTTTCCTGATTCTTTCATGCAGACTGTAGTAACTGAAATAAATGGAAGAGTGATACATTTGTATCTAAGAGGGAAACGACGGTGCCATCCACGATCAGCTGTTCATAACTCGATTACAGAGATGGACACACTTAACATCAGAGAAATGAGAGCTTCTATTGGTAAATATGGGCATTGTAAGATTGCCAGAGATAAATGACTACTGGGACACTTGCCATCAACCAATCTCTTAAACTTGGTTTTGGGAGCATTTTGCCCGAGACAGGTTCAATCTTCTCTTGAAATTTTTGCATTTTGTGAACAATGATGGAATGCCTGCCCAAGACTCTCCAGATTATGATCCACTTTATAAGATCAAACCAGTTATTAATCATTTTGTACATGTGTTCAAAAGACATTTTCATCCCTCGAAAACATTGCGAGCAGATGAAAGTATGGTAGGTTTTAGAGGTCGCACACCTCATCTCTCGACAGTACATGTGGCAAAAAGACATGCAAGGTTTGGCATCGCTTCATGGTGCCTTGTGACACTGAACCAGCTTGATACTCATACCTTTGAGGTGTATAAGGGGGTCAGTTAGCAGGAAGATAGAGTGGTGAGGGTTTCACTACAATTCTAGTGATGCGTTTGATGAAGCAGCTGACCTTCTATACTGTGGTCACCATGTAGGCCTTTCATAATTATTTTACCTCTCCCAGCTATTCCAGACCTTTTACAAAGGAAGTAAGAAAGGGCTTCCAAAGAATTGTGTAAATGCCTCCTTGACAAACCAGAAAGTGTGTGGAAAGGAGAAAGGGACATCTTTGTGTGTTGCTTGAGGATGGTAAAAACTAACCAATTTTTCTTTCAACGAAAACACAGGAGTGCTATTCTGATTTGACAATAAATAGCAGGGGGAAGGTGGTAAATAACCAATGTTGTCACTTACTACACAATTGTACGGGGCCTCTGACCTCAAAGACTCAAAACTGTACAAGTATTTGGCTGAGAGGTGTACAGTCAAATGGACAACAAAGGTGGCCTTTGTTCTTTTTGAGACTGCTGTTCAAACAGTTATATACTGTGTATACATATAAAGCATACAAGCTCCCAGAACTTTCCATAATTGAGGCTCTGGTTGAGGACTATAGACCTCAAAGGCCATCACACAAAAGGAGCAAATGCAGAGATTGCTGCAAGCAGCGAGAAGCCTGAATTGAGCTGTTTCACATGAGACTGCAGTCTCTGAGATGTTCATGAGCTGCATAAATTGCCCTGCAGCTGAGAATGTGTGTCGCTGAGCATGAAAGCAGAGTACGCCTAATTGGGAATGCCAAAATGTGATGCTGGGCTTGTGCTGCATGCTTTGGTTTCATCATAAGACGAATTAAGAGTGAGTACTCTCAACCTAAAAGGTCTTCCTAATTTTGCTTTTACACTGCATACAACATACAGTATTTTTTTCTCTTCTCTTTGTTTATATACTCTATCAGATGTGTATATATATACATATTATATATATATATATATATATATATATATATATATATATATATATACTATATATATATATATATATATATATATATATATATATATATATATATCACACATTACTACAGGTGAAAAATAAGAAACGGGTGTAGGGTCCTGACTGGTTTGGACTTTATTTCCAAGCCATTGACGAAGGACTCTGATACAGAGTGTGAGAAGTCACAAATATATATACTACAAGAACAGTAATGATTTGAACATACATTAAATCGTTAGAGGCTCCATATCCCCCACTCAGGCCGGTGTCGAGGTAGGAGTGGCCTTTAAAACTCATTTGGCTAAAAATCACAATAGACTCTCAGGGGACATTGCTGATAAACAGACCATACCCCACCTCAGACCCACACCTGACAGGTGTCATGGGGGCGGAGTTTGGAAACTCATTAACATTACTACCCTCGTACTGTGTTTACAAATATGATAATCCTATTTTCATATATCTCTACTGCCTACCTAAAGTTTAAACAATTTACAAATTTCTTTAATATTAGCGACTGTTTATACATCCCTTTGACTGATATTCATATTATGGTTGTAACTTTCTTTTATGAAGCTAGATTCAATGATGTTCTTTCCAGTGCATTATTAGAATATACAATCCTTTTGCTCCCTTCCCAGTTGATAGCATGATTGTTCTCTACCTAACATGTACAACATGCCCACTGTTCCCTTTGTGCATATCTCACACATTTCTTATGTTGTTCAATTCTTTTTCCAGTGTTTTCCCCGGTTTGGCCAATATGTGTTACACAAGACTTACACGGGGATTTTATATACACACCCTTTAATATTGTCTGGGGGAGTTCTTGATAAGTACATTTTTCATTGTTGTATTGTTCTTAAATGCGACATTAACACCAAAATTCTTAAGAAGATGAGGGATATCTTCTATACTAGCTATTATAAGGCAGAACAAGCAAATTTTTTGTGTTGTAAGGTTCTTTCTGGTTTTGATATGTCTTTTTTGCCGCTTCAAAATGCACCGTTTAATACACTATCAGATATTTCAATTTTGCCCGCATTCCTTAATCTATCTATTTCTATCATCAATATATCCAGGCTACATACCCGTAATGCTCTTAAAAACATAGATGAAACACTGACTTTTTAACCTTATTGTTTTGTCCAGAATAGAATACATAGGAAGAAACATAGTGGGTTTTCTATACACTATATTTAAACCTAATTACTATTTCTTCGTATGAGGACATCCAGAAACGGTAAGCACCTATCATTTCCATTTCCATCGTGAATTTGATTGATGGTATCAATTGATTTAACTTAGCAAAGTTTTTTACATCTTGGTTCCTGGCCATACACAAATTATGTCGTCAACATACCCAAACCATGTTACATTACGTGAGATTATGTTGTTTAATATCTTCTTTTCAGAAAATTCCATATATAAGTTACTTAACACTGGGGATAGAGGGTTTCCCATTGCCATACCAAAACTTTGTGAGTAAAATTTACCATTAAATTCAAATTTACAATCTTTTACACATAATTTAATCAGTTCAATTAAAGTACTTTTAGAAAATGGGATATCCAGCTGTGTGTCTCTCTCAACAATTCAGATACAAAACGCCATCAGATCATCTATTGGCACCTTGTGAATAGTGATACAACATCAAAACTTACAAGCCTGATTCACTATTAATCTCTACACTATTCTAGTTTATTTATCAGGTCCACATTATTCTTGATATTTGCATTTGAGATGGTACCACTAATGGGTTGAGAATATTCACTAAGTACTTCGCTAGTTTGTATGATGCGGAACCAACTGAACTGATAATTGGCCTGGCAGGAAAGTTTGCTTTGTGAGTTTTTATTGTACCATACATGTATGGTAGCGATGGAGAGGTCACACACAACTTCTTTATAAGGCTTTCGTTACCTTTAACAGGTTTTTCACTTTCTTATTGAAACCACTATTCAAGCATTGTCTAATGGGTTCTATTTAATTCTTTATATGTGTTATCATCACCTAAAAAAGATTTTGCATTTTTTCATATATTCACTTCTATTTAAAATTACAAGGGCGCCTGATTTATCTGCTTTTGTCATGTGTATATTATCTTTTTCAGTTCATTAATAGCAACCATAAATCTTTGGGGACGTTTGTGGTGTCTGCTGATTTTTTCATACTTCCATATTTTTCACCTGTGGTAATGTGTGATAAATGAATCACGTAAAAGTGATATTAATTCATATATATATATATATATATATATATATATATATATATATATATATATATATATATATATATATATATATATATATATATGCCTTTATGAAATGAATAAGGTGCATATTTCATATACGTTCAGTGTTTTGAGCTGAGTGCCAGTAAAGCTAACAATTATGAATTATACTCTGAAAATGTAGATCTATCAGCTTTTGCTTCCTGAATGACAAGTAAATTGGGTATAAGTTAGCATTGATTTTATGTAAACTGATCAACCAATAGTTTATAAAATTTGATACAAAAAGTGGCTTCCACTCATACAAGAAAATAGACCAAACTTCTTGATAATAAAGGAAAATCTAGAAAATATAGAGAAGGCAAATAATACAACCTAAAGGATGTCCATTTCATAGAAAGGTCTGGTTTCTTTGAACTTGAAATTTATCTGAAGTGAAAATAGTTCATAATAATGGAGATATTAACAATAAACTATAAGTAATTAATTGTATGTAACTCAGAGGACTAGAGAATCAATTTTGGGCTATGTACGTACCAATCTGGACTTAAAAATTTCCATCTTCTGGGAGTTAAGAAAACTATTTTCTGGAAGGTAGAAGTACCGTAGCCAATCACCGAGCATTAAGAAGCTACCTATCTGCTGCCAATGAAGGAAATTTTGTCAATCTATTACATTTCAGTAATACCAATCTAATGTACATGAAGAGTCAGAATCAATTTGATGAGATATAAAAAGTAAATAATAGAAATATGAAACCCTCAGGGTTTTGTGAATTTTAAAACAACTAAATATTAAAATTTTAATAAATTTTAAATTTTCATAAACCTTTAATGAGTATAGTCGACCCTCATTACGCTAGACCTCATTAATCCGATATCAGATATGACGGACACCAAAGAGGGTCAGACGATTTTAAAATACGTAAAGTTCGACCACGATTTCAGATAGTTACTTTCCCCGGCTCGTCGCTTACTGTTTTCCTTTTATTTACCAAAGATAAATAAAGACCTTTTCATTTGTATTTTATTTTATATATACTGTTCTGTATTTATACTGTACTGAACTAAAAATGCTTTTAACTGAAATCAATTTAACTTGCGCATGGTACATCCTTCTATCACAGAAACGCCATATCTGGAATGGTAGGAAGTATCGTAGCCAATCACTGCATTAACAGTTTTACCTATCTACCGCCTGACTGGTAGCTATTAGTACGATGTGCTTGTATGGGTTTCTAGAAAGAAAAAGTAAACTTGATGAAGACAAAAGCTGAGTTACTGAACAATACTTGTGTTTACATAGCAAATAAGAGAGAGAGAGAGAGAGAGAGAGAGAGAGAGAGAGAAAATTGCCAGCTCCCTCTATGCAGCGTATTTCTATCCTCGAGAGATTAAAGAGAAGAATTTTGTTTAAAGGTATGTCAACAGCTTTAATAAATATCTTCTGAAGCAAAAAAAGTATGTATATAAATATAAATATATATTTTCTTGCTGAAGAATCTCTGAACTAACAATTTGCACTCAAAGTAATAAGAAGAGATTCATCTCAAAAGTAAGAAGGAATTCATCCAATTCTTCATGTACCCAGTAAAATACATACACTATTAAACTATGTTTTGTATTCAAAACATACGCACTCGTGTCATCAGCAGCTTCTGAGCAAAAGTTCTTTCTCAGACAGAATACAACTGAAACCTGATTATTGGCTGGTTGCCATAGAATCTGCTACCCAATAACAGCCCTCTACTTCTGTTCCACGATGACATATGTCACGATGGCATTAAGTCGGAACGTTGCTATGATCGTGATTATCTGACTGCTGATGGCAAAATTACCTTTGTTTTATAAATAATTCCTTCATGAAAACATAATTCAAATAATACCAACTTAATAATATAGTAGAGTGAAAATCCCACAACAGTCTGTTGTGGTGATGCGTCAACACTTGCGAATCTTTATCTCCCGACCGTCCTCAGAGGTGCTGACTGCAAACTGATGTGACGATCAGTAACAATAAAAAGTAACCCTCTTCAAGATCGATATGATGAAATGTATTTTATGGTCTTATTGTTAAAATTCACTGTATTAAGCTATTTTGATCATGTATATTTCTATGTTTTAAAAATGTTTTTGTTGAAAAACAAAATGCAAGAACTTGGTCTTAATTGTCCTAATTAATCTATTACTGATGATCTTAACATCTCACATTTATTTAACAGTATATTATTAACTTTTAAACGTCGAGCTCTATTTACAAAAGCGTCTGCCGTATGCTGGCGGCGTTCGGGAGTGAGTACGAAGCTGAAAAAAGTTTTTTTCAAAAATCACAGCACGCCCGGGGTTTTTAAGAGATTAAGAGTTCATTTTTGGCTCTTTTTGAATGCCCAGTTTAGTATGCAACTATCAGAAATGAAAAAATACCATTATCATATATAAATACAGATATACGACAGCGCAAAAAAATTTCATATATAATTGTTTACAAATCGCTCTGTGAGCAAAACGGTTAAGTTAAAGTAATGAGTTATTTTTTCGTTGTATTGGTACAATTAAATTGCGATGTGATTTTCGTATATAACAAATTGTAAAACGATCAAAGCAACACAGAGAAAATATTATCAACAAATGATGCATGAATTCGTCATGCACGGACGTAAAAAAAGGTTTTTTCAAAAATTCACCACAAATCGAAATATTGTGCTAGAGACTTCCCGTTTGTTGCAAAATGAAGGTAATTGATTGAATATTACTAGACTGTAAGTGTTTTAGCTTACAATTGCAGTTTTCGACCATTTCGGTCGAGTCAAAGCTGACCGAAGTTCGATTTTTTCTACGCAATGTAATTTATATGGAAATATTTCAAAAGTGATAAAAGTTACAACCATGAGTTATTTTTTGTTGTATTCTAAAATGAAATTGCACACATTTTTATGTATAACACTCATGCAACGCCTAATATAAAACGGTCTGGAAATTACGACAAGGTGACTCAAGAAATGCTAAGATTTTTAGCAGAGTTCCAATATGGAGGGAAGGAAAAAGTTTTTCAAAATTCACTATAAATCGAAATATTGTGCTAGAGACTTTCCGTTTGTTGCAAAATGAATGGTAATGATTGAATGTTACTAGAATGTAAGTTTTGGCTTACAATTGCGTGTTGTATTGTACACAAGTTGCGATGATTTTGGTATATAACAAATTGTAAAACGATCAAAGCAACACAGAAAATATTATCACAAAATGATGCATGAATTAAATTCTTGGGATGTAAAAAAAGTCTTTTTCAAAAATTCACCATAAATCGAAATATTGTGCTAGAGACTTCCCCGTTTGCTGCAAAATGAAGGTAATTGATTGAATATTACTAGACTGTAAGTGTTTTAGCTTACAATTGCAGTTTTCAACCATTTCGGTCGAGTTAAAGTTGACTGAAGGTCAAATTTTTTCTATTTATCGTGATTTATATGAAAATATTTCAAAACTGATAAAGCTACAACCATGAGTTATTTTTTGTTGAATTCTACATGAAATTGTGCACATTTTCATGTATAACACTTTATGCAAGGCCTAATAGAAAACGGTGCAAAAATTACAACAAGGTGACTAAAGAAATTCTGAGATTTTCAACAGTTACCGCGCGCGGAGGGAAGGAAAAAGTTTTTTCAAAAATTTACCATAAATCAAATATTGTGCTTGAGACTTCCCATTTGTTGCAAAATGAAGGTAAATGATTGAATGTTACTAGAATGTAAGAGTTTTAGCTTACAATTGCAGTTTTTGACCATTTCGGTCGAGTCAAAGTTGACCGTAGGTTTAAATTTTGGCACTTATCGTGATTTATATGAAAATATTTCAAAACTGATAAAAGCTACAACCATGAGTTATTTTTGTTGTATTCTACATGAAATTGTGCACATTTTCATGTATAACACTTTATGTAAGCCCTAATAGAAAACGGTGCGAAAATTACGAAATTACGACAAGATGACTACAGAAATTCTGAGATTTTCAGCAGTTACTGCGCGCAGAGGGAAGGAAAAAGTTTTTTTTAAAAATTCACCATAAATCAAAATATTGTGCTAGAGACTTCCCGTTTGTTGTAAAATGAAGGTAAATGATTGAATATCACTAGAATGTTAGATTTTTTGCTTATCAAAAATACCCAAATATATATATATATATATATATATATATATATATATATATATATATATATATATATATATATATATATATATATATATATATATATATATATATATATATATATATATATTATATATATATATTTTTATTATATATACACACATTCATACATACACATAACTAATAATATTTTTTTATTTTGACTAATACATAACTAAAATGAATGCAGGTGAAAAACTTTTTTTTTTTGCATAAAATGAAATAATATACAAAACACCAATAAATACAGATATATAAAAACTTGTAATAAATATAAAACTAATAAAATCAATGCAGAATAATCACTCGCAATCCTGACTCTTCGTTCTATTCTTGTTTTCTCCCTCCTCCATTGAAGAGTCTTGCATTTTTTTCCTCTCGACATGACGAGGTACAGGTGGAGGAGGGAGACGCGCGCCCTTACTGCAGATGGGCCACCCCTCAGCGGTCCCCTGCGCCCTCCAGTGTCCCTCGGATAGGCGCACTCCAATATGTGACCGCAGTGTGGTACTTGCGGTCACACTCCCCGAACCTGCAAAGTGCTACCTTGCAGGTGCGACAGATGAATCGGGTGTCTCTTCTTCTGCCATTCATATGGCACACCCGGCACCGTTTCTGCTTACGCCCTTCTAGGAGCTCCAGTGTGTGATCCCCTGCCTGCAGCCGACACACAGGGTCCACTACCCGACGGGACATTGGAATGTGAGGGAGGGCGGCAGCAGGGACAGGGACAGCAGGGGTGGCGGCATCATCAAGGGCGGCGGCAGCAGGGGCGGCATCATCAAGGGTGGCGGCAGCAGGGGTGGCGTCGGCAGGAGCAGGACGATCGAGGTTGGCCCTCCTAGCAACATCTGCCCTATCCTCTCAGGGCAGATCTGGAGCTCGGGGCAGGGGGCGGTGTTGGAAGGCCACTCCTCAGGATTAAAGTTTATGAGGGCATTCTTGGCCACCTCGAGAAACTGGATGTGGGACAACCTCCGGGTGTCGGAATTGTACCCACAGTAGAGGATGTAGGCATTCCGGAGGGCCAACTGAAGGAGGTATTTGAGGAGCTTCTGTGTCCACCTCCTGGTTCTCCTGGCAAAGGGATAATACTGGATGAGTTGATCAAAGAGATCAACTCCTCCCATGTGCCTATTGTAGTGCCCAATGACGGTAGGCCGCTGGACACGAAACTCCTCATACGTAACTCAGCCCTGCCGACGTGTCTTCTTCCGCTGAATGACCTCTTCTTGGATGGGCTCATGACTTGTCGTAATCATGGGCACGAGTCGGACCCCCTTCCAACAGATGATGAAGACATCTCCCTTCCGCCGCCACTCTGTCTCTCCTCTTGCCAGATGTTGCGGCTGGCTAGCGAACCTCTTGAGGACATTCAGGGCCCCACGCACCAGCTGAAGGGTACCACTGACATGCACACCTGTTTCATACAGTTCCTGGGCCAAGGCTACCGAGTTATAATAATTATCCATAAACAGGTGGTATCCCTGGTTACGGAAACAATCCACAAGACCAAAGACAGTGTCACGCAGCGTGGAGAAGACCCCGGAATACACTGAGAAGTCCACGACGTATCCAGTGTTGGATTCCGTAATAAAAAATAACTTCACACCATATTTCTTTGGCTTCTTGGGGTTGTACACTTTTTATACTTAGACGCCCTTTGTATGGCATCATCCCTCATCCAAAGAAAGGTTCTTGGAAGGAACCACGAGAAACTGGCACCGTTCAGGAATGTAGTCCAACACTGGGCGGACTATGATGAGGCGATCGGGGTTATTCTAGGTATGGCCCTTCGGTTGAAGGCGTTGAAATACCTGTCCAACGCCAGGAAACTATCACGGAGCACAATGCCGGGCATATTGGGCGTAAAAAATTTCCGCCTCAATATTGCCTGACGTCGGCAGCAGGCATCATTCCAAAGAAAATGTGGAGCCCCAAAAAATGCGCCATGTCCATGAGGTTGCAGCCCCGCCAGCGATACGACAACGTCGTCTGCAGTTCCTCACGGCAGTACCGAGCGTAATCCGCCGTCTCTGCAACGAGGTATTCCAGCAATTCCCGCGTAAGGAAGAGCTGAATGAACCTCAGTGCAGTGAGAGGCACAGGGACGGTCAGTCCAGGTGCTGCCGTGAATGGGTGTATGTTAGGTGGGGTGGGGTCCTCCAACCACCCCTCATCACTTTCGGACGAACGGCCTTCACCTAAGCTGCCGTGACATTGCGACCTTCTACGGGCCTGTGCGCGCACACGCACGACTTTGCACTCCCACCCTCCCCACTGGCCCATCTCCCTCACTTTCACCATCACTTTCTGTCTCGTCCCCACCAGCCACAATCGGTGCCTCCTCCTCCTCCTCCTCAGACTCTCCCTCATAGGCACTGAAACCACTGAACTCCAGTTCACTTTCCTGCTGTGGCTCTCGTACGGATATTGGGGCAAATACTCGTCATCACTGACATTGGGCGTGATGTCCTCGTCACTAGATGACCAACTGCCATCAAAATGAGGACTTTCCACCTGCTCTCGATCGAGCTCCAACAAGTACTCATCAATGTCCTTTTGTTGGAGGCCTCCCAAATGCTTACGGATGCCCCTCAGGACACCCCGATGCTTCCTAGGGTCGTAAAGGCACAGGATGTGGTCCTTGGTCCCCCTTCGCCCTTCACACGTGGCCACACAACACGGTGTTGAAAAAGCTGGGTCACCTTGGGTGCTTGGTCCCTCTCCAGCATCCAAATCTAAAACTCGCCTCACACGCTCACTACCGACAGGCAATACGCACCTTTCACGGTCCTGACGACGTTGGGACATCTCTGCAAACTTCCTGTTGCGTAACAAATACGCTAACACTCGCAAAAGTTCTGCAAAACACGAATGCGTCAAGAAATCGCTCTCCGACGATGCGTCGCTGATGCTTTGTAGTGCGAGAAGAAAGAAATTCGCGCATTCGCAGCTGGGTAACGCTTGTAAACAAAACAACAGCGTGATCTATGAACTCCCAGCATCCCTCAAGGCGCGTGATTTAAAATCTTTCGCAAACTAGGCCAATAACTATTTTTCCGCGAATATTTAAAAAAACTTTTTGTAGTCGACGTATTTTACGTCCACTTGGCACCCGACAGACAATTTTAGTCGACGTTAAATACGTCCAGTCGGCGATTAAGGGTTAATTCAGTGAGTACTTCAGGAATACAGGTTTCACGACAGCAAGATGATGTCAGAATAGAATGGAGGGTGTTGTGAGACACAACTGAATGAGTGAAGTACTAGTTCCAGTAAACTGTTGGTTTACAGACACTGATGTTTGGACAATTGTTCATCTGGAAGACTTGGGAATCAGTGTATGTGGAAATCATGACTGCAATATGGGCTCAGTATGATTGATGGGTTTCTTATGAACAATAAATTAAAAGCTTCAGTTTTATGTAAAATTTCCTAATAATCTTTTACCTTCTCATATTTCAGAGTTTCAGCCCTCGAACAAGACGTTGTCAGTTTGGGGCATCAAGGTTTTTGAAATGAATGGGGTCCAGCAATGAATTCAAGTGCAAATTCCTGTGAGGTGTTGAATAAGTTCCAAAAATAGGAAATATAGAATTCTAGGTATCAGGTTTGTGCAACAGTGAAAGGAGAAATTGAAGGAAATAAGATAATAAATAGAAAAAAGTGATAGAAGCAGTAAATAAGAATAGTAGAAAGTGAAAAAAGTTGGTTGGTTTCCATAAATAAACAAACAATGTCAAAGGATAACCTTTGAAAAGCAAGACTGAGGATCCAGTAGTGATGTCTCTCGTCAAGCACGAAAGTATAGGTTTAGCTGACGGCGATGCTCCAGCCAGCTGTGCCTCTCTATCTGTGGATCCATTGATGGAAATCAAGACGGATGTGGAGGTGTGTTATGAATCTGATGGTGACATGAAGTATCACTGTGAGGATTTTACTTCAGCATCTGGAGATGAGGGCAATTTGCTGCCTATTAGAAAGGAAGTTGATAAGGAGAAGCCCTTCGTGTGCAGGGAATGTGGGAAAGCCTTTACCTGGAGGAGCGACTTGAAACGACATTTCCGGATCCATACCGGGGAGAAGCCATATAGATGCAATGACTGTTGGAAGTCGTTCTCCCAGAAATCGCATCTCGAGTGCCATATGACGATCCATGCGTGGAAGAGGCCCTTTATATGCAAAGACTGTGGGAAATCGTTCTCTAAGAAACCGCATCTCAAGGCTCACACGGCAATCCACAGACAGGAGATGGCCTTGCCCTTTGCCTGCAAGGACTGTGGGAAGTCATTCTCCAACAAATCGAAACTCAAGACCCACATGGTGATGCACACGGGGGAGAGACCCGTCACCTGCAAGGACTGTGGGAAGTCATTCTCCCAGAAATCGTATCTCAAGACCCACATGAAGATCCACACGGGGGAGAGACCTTTCGTGTGCAAGGACTGTGGGAAGTCGTTCTCCCAGAAACTGAATCTCAAGAGCCACATGGTGATCCATACGGGAGAGAGGCCCTTCGTGTGCAAGGACTGTGGGAAGTCGTTCTCCCAGAAATCGAATCTCAAGACCCATATGAAGATCCACACGAGGGAGAGGCCCTTCGTTTGCAATGACTGTGGGAAGTCATTCACCCAGAAATTGTATCTCAAGACCCACATGGTGACCCACACGGGGGAGAGGCCATTTGTGTGCGATGACTGTGGGAAGTCGTTCTCCCAGAAGTCAAATCTCAAGACCCACATGGTGATCCACACAGGGGAGAGGCCGTTCATGTGCAAGGACTGTGGGAAGTCATTCTCCCAGAAATCGAATCTCAACACCCATGTGACAATCCACGTGAGGAGAAGCCATTAGCTTGCAAAGAGTGTGGGAAAATGTTTTCCTAGAGCAGTGATTCTCAAACTGGGTGCCGTGGCACTCTGGGGTGCCACAGACAGTGCCTATGGGTGCCACAAGATTGTCATGAATTTTGTCTTGGCTAGATCATCTGAATGAACATTTGTAAAAAAAAAAGTTTGGAGAAGTCTTCATATAATTAGTATCAGTGCGTCTACTCTAATTATGTTTATCTAATTCTTCTGGTATGCTCTTTGTTTATACAGTATATTTCTGTATGTACGGTGTGCTGATTTTGGTTTGAGTATGGATAATAACTTTATTCATTAATTAAGAAGTTAATTCATGCGATATGGTGGGACGGTGAAGAAGGGGTGTCACGGTAATGATTACATTAGCTAGGGTGCCGTCACTATAAAAAGATTGAGAACCACCGTCCTAGAGTAAGAGCCTGAAACAACATTCTTGACTCACACAGGTTTATGTTGAGGAATTTCTTTCTGTCTTTCTTTCTATTTTTTCTCTTTATTTCTCTCGTTCTTTTTCTTGATCTTTCTTTCTTTCTTTAATTCTTTCTTTCTTTCTGTCTTTCTTTTTATCCATTTTTCTTTCTTTATATCTTTCTGTCTTTCTCTCTATCTTTCTTTTTATCATTCTGTCTATTACAATACACTCCCTGAACACCTGAATTAGCCCTGGTCACTGACCAGCCCAAACTATGTCCCCCATAATTTTACCCACAAAGTGGGTAATTAACCTTCAGCGTTACCAATGCTACAGGTAAAATCTTGTCAAATGAGTTACCTGAGGTACCGTTGACAACGCAGCCGCAAATACCGGCCTACAGAGGCCGACATCCCCAATTATTATTTGTTCGCTGTGTGGGTGTGTCCCACATCAGGCGAACTTTGGTCACTTAGCCCGACTCAGCCCATTAAGGAATTTGGATATCAAATTACGACTTGGGACTGTTTTCAACACCTTTCTCCTGGTTTTTCGCTTTACTGACTGGATTTGGAACTTCTCTCCCGGTTTTGACTTTGGATCAGTACTTTGGACTCGATTGGATAAATCAGACAAGAAGACGTCGCCGTCTGCTAGCGCCGTTGCTTCCACTTTGTCTACAGCTTCGACGACTGAGCCTTCTACTGCCGGAGATGCTCCGCTTATCGGTCCTGCACGTCCTGCAAGCGTAAGATGAGTACCCTCAAACACGGTCGACATTCTGTTTGTATTTTATGTAGGAAGGTTCAGTGTAGTATCAGTCAGAGATGTGACGAGTATAGGTGTTGGCCAGTAGATCAAATGGAGGATTATTTGAAACAGAAAATCCTTTGCCTCGAAGAGTGAGCACAGGTCAGGACCAGCTGTAGGGTTACAATCAGTAGTAAGGAAGCGTTAGTTTCAGAGTTATTCAAGAAGTTAGAGGACACTTTATCATCCAGTATGTCTAACCTATTTCTAGCCTGATGAGTAAGTTAACAGAGAATAGAGATAGTGATAGTAGTAGCATAGTTGATTCTAATCATTCTTTTTCAGCCCCCTTGCCTGTTCCAGAACCAGCCCTAACGGGTGCCATGGGTCATAGAGAACCGCAAGCATCGAAGGTGGGTTCTGCCGGCCCCTGGCGCAGAGCAGGCAGTTTTGGCAGCAAATTTCCCCCTTTCCCACTCAAGGTGTAAGTTCTGAGGTTGATGTAGAGTTAGGTAAGACACAGACGAGTAGGGGAAAATAGGCTAGGAATTGTTCAGGAAGAGAAGTGGAAAGTGCAGTCTTCTTCAGGTTCAGGTTCGGTTGGGGTTTCTCGCGTGACGACTTCGTCTTTGGATCCATCTTCTGTTTTATTTCCTGCTTCGAGTTCTTTACAGCAGAAGGTTTCTAAGTCCATGGTTCGTTGTTCGGATGTGGTTTCAGGTTTGTCGGGTTCTGAAGTGTTGGAGAATTCTCCTTTGTCCTTGAAGGTTCCTTTTCCTTCGGCAGATGAGTTTGGTTCGTCTTGCGGTGGTGGTAATTCTGGTGATCAGGTTTTCAATCTGGCTCAATATAATGCAGAATTGTTAGGTTTGTCACAGGGTTATAGATTGCTAGTGAGGCAATGTTTTCAATTTTGACTTTTCCAATATTCACAATCACTTCTTGAAGAATTTTCCTCAGTTTGCTAATGATGTCTGTCAAGATTATCAGGGGGGAACAGAGTCAGTCTAGTTTCTTTCTCTAAAAACTGTGGCCTCTTCTGCTGCTTCTGAGTTTTCCTTTTTTCCCCGATTTCTTCTAAGCCTTCTTCCAATGTCTTTACACAGTCTTCTTTATCGGGTCACTCTTCAGAGGGCTCTTCGTAGTCTTCTCTCACTCATTCTGTTTTCTTTGCTATTAACTCAGCAGAGCAAAGAATTTTCATTGGTTCAGTCCTGTAATGTTGGAGTTTCAGCGGCTCCCTCTCTCTCTTCGGGGTTGAGGAAAGGTGTATCTTTGGAGGGCTGTCTTCTTTAGCACCTTAAATGGGTCCTGTAGTTTCTCAGGCTTCTGGTTTAGATGCTTCACAGGTGGTTGTGGAGTCTTCCACAACTCCGTATTTTCATCCTTTACTCACTGGGTTGTCCCACTCTATGTGGATGTTGTCTGGGTTGATGGGGTTTCTCAAACAAGGTGGATATTCTCCCTCCGATCCTGTACTGTTTGACATCCTCATCACTTCGGTTTCGATGGGGTTGGCATACCAGGCTAACATTTCGGCTGGCTGTACAACGTTCTTTGGCAAGAAGAGGAGGGACTTCTTTTTAAATCATCGTCTGCATCACTATCCGGACATACATAAGAGGGTTCTGTTGAGGGCGCCTTTTGCGCTCTGCAACAGTCTTTTTAGAGAGGAGGATGTCTCCTCTATGGTCAATTTCGTGTCGTCGTCGTCAGCAGTAGCATCACAGGAGGCTATGATTTGTGTGGCTGCTCAGGGTTCAGGTGATGTGGCCAGTATGACGAACTTTGTTGCTTCTAACTCATGTCTCCGGTGTTGGCAATTATGCATCGTCGAGGGTACAGAATGTTGAAGTATTAAGCCTTTGGCTGATCCTTGCCTCCTCTTTAGAGGAGCTAGTAAGGGCGAGGGACTTCTTATTGAATCTATGCAAGAGACCAGGAATTCGTCTAATCTTTGCCAAGAGTTGCTTAGTTCCATCAAAATCTATAACCTTTCAGGGATGAGGATTCTCTCTCTTCCTTGGAGGTTTTTCCCAACCCTGGAGAGGATCCAGTCGGTCCTTCAACAAGTAGAGGTGTGCCAGTCCAACAGGGAACAGCCGGTATCAGCTTGAAGAAGCCTCTTAGGGAGAATGTCTTCTCTCTCTCTCTCTCTTTAATTCCAGGGTCTCGTCTCCAGATGCGTTTCTCTTCAGGTATGTCTCAGGAATCGCTGGGACTTCCGCAACAAGAATGCAGTTATAGTGTGGGGCAATTCTTGCCTGTCAGATCTTCTGTGGTGATCAGAAGAAGTGCATCTGACACCTGGAAGGTCTATCGATTCCCCTCTTCCCGACGTTCACCTGTACTCAGATGCCTCAGATCAAGGTTGGGGAGCAGCCTTCGGGGAAACCCAGGCTTCAGACCTCTGGAGGGTTCGGGAACGAGAGGAGTCAATAAATCTTCGGGAACTTAGGGCTGTAAAGGAGGCCCTCAGGTGTTTTTCAGTCGTAGTGCACAACAGAATAGAGGCTGTTTTGCTACAACGTAATTGCTGTGTTATATCTGAAGAACCTGGGGTGGGAACAAGATCAACAGAACTCAGTACTATAACACAGAGAGTCCTGAGAAGGTGCGAAGAACGGAAAGTGTCTCTTCTTCCCCAACTTGTATTGGGGAGTCTCAGCGTACTGGCCGACTCGTTAAGTCGCTCTCATCAGGTATTGGGGGGAGTGGACTTTGGCTCAGGAAGTAGTATGTCAAGTTCTCCGGAAGTGGCCAGCATCTGTGGCCTTTTTTGCGACAAGATTAAACCATCATCTTCTGGTTCATTTCTCACCAGTGGTGAACCCCATGTCGATAGGCACCGTTGCGATGTTACAAAATTGGAATCACATGCAGGTGTATGCTTTCCGCCATTTGGTCTCATTCATCAAGTAATCAGGAAACTGTGGGAGAGTGTCAAGACGTCTATGACTCTAATAGCTCCTTGCCGGCCCTACGCCCTTGGTTTCCGGAACTCCTAAGCTCCTTATGGAAGTTCCGATGTTCCTTCCCATGCGGAAGATCTCAGACAACCACATTTTCACCATTATCATCCAAACCCTCGTGTGCTGAACCTAGTTGCAGACTACTGCCGAGCAAACAGCTAGATAGACCGGACTCTCTAAAGCTGTGTCTAGACAGCTTTCTTTCAGCTTGAGAAAGTCAACCGTAAGCTTTACCAGGTCAGCTGGACAATGCATAGAAGTTGGTGTTGTGAGGAAGGTCATTCCATCTCTAGACTTTCCATAGCCAAAACAGCTGATTTTCTTTTATTCCTTCAGAAAGTCAAGGTTCTTTCATATTCGGCTATTGCTGGCTACCGCTCAATGCTTAGCAGTACTTGTAGTTTCCACCTTTCTGAAAATTTCTAGTAGTATGATCATCCGTGATTTATTACATTCCTTTAAGATTAAACGTCCTCTCTTACCAACTCGGGCTCCTCTGTGGGATTTGTCGGAAGTTCTAACGTTAAGACAACTGCTTGAGAAGGGGCTTTTTCTTACGGCGTTAACTACAGCCTTCAAAGGTGGGCCAGTTTCAGGCAGTTTCTAGGCTGGTTTCCTAGGCAGGAAATGATATGTATTTGTCTCTTCCGGAATTTGTGGTGAAGATCGAGACAGAGGTTAACCCTCTGCCTCATTTGTTTAGGGTTTTTATCTGCAAGAGTTCATTAGCACCGATCCAGCGGAGATGTCTTTATGTCTGGTGCGAGCATTAAAAGTCTACTTATAAATAGACTTAATGCTTGAGAAACTCTGTCCGCGCCTGTGTACACTTCTCGTCTCTCCGCGGAATCCTTCCTGACCACTGTCAAAGATTGCAATTAGTTTCTTTTTGAGGGAGATGATTTCCCAGGCTTCTCAGGGTTCTTCTTCGTCATCTTCAAGCTCTGTATTACCCTGAGCGCACAGTATTCAGAGTATTTTTTTTTTTTTTTTTTTACGTTAGTTTAACCAGACCACTGAGTTAATATTAACTCTCCTAGGGCTGGCCCGAAAGATTAGACAAGCTATTTAAACTCTCTAAGAATTTAATTAAAACTAGCGACATATGTTAATCTAAGAACTATTTAAGTTAATTAGGAATATATTATAAATTATTCTATGAATCTTATATTTTATCACATAAATGATTAAATTTAAGGAATTTTAAAATATTAAAAAGTGAAAATTTGTCATTTTCTGACAGTATATCTTGAAAGGAATATCTTCTAAATAAAATGTCTCTTTGGATTCTATATTGCCACTTCGTCTTCCTTGCTAAGGAATTGTTCAGTATCTTCTATTTTGGAGGTGGCTACTTGGAAATCCGACTCAATGTTTACTTCCTTTTACTTAGAGTGTTCAATTCGCCTCGTCGGAGGGTTATTCTCTTAGTCCGTGTGTAGCAGCTAACTCTATTATGTAGGGTGCTTTCATTTAGCTGAGGTGGTATGCTCTTAGTGCGGAGGTTCTTAGGTTAACCAGATAGAGGAATTCCTTTAATCTTTAGAATCTTAGGCAGCAGTAATAGTATAATCACATGAACTTAGGTTTAAGTACATTTTTAAGTATCTTAGTCTTTGATAATATAATTTCCCTACGAGAGTCCAAGGGGTTCTCTAGTAGGCTAGGCTCTTTCATCAGCGCTGAGATACTTCTTTGCTTGTCGATTGTCGGGCCTTATCCGGAGGATCAGTGGCTTGGCACACTGCTTCATTCCCTTCCATACATGAGAGGCACTGATTACCCACATGGGAGGTTCATCGTATTCCTCCATACATGAGAGGTTCTGAAGAGCCACATGGGAGGTCAATGGACAGAGACAGTACTGACCTGACTGATGATCAAAGTACTCTCCAGCATGTTTCTTCACCGAAAGCATCAATTGATATGGTGAGTGTATGACTAAACAGATATCCTATGCAGAGTAGATCGGTGAGCTACCATCTCTGCGGTTGTAAATAGGGGCGTGCTGCAAACTTGATGGGTCTCCCGGAGGGACAGTGGCTCTGCACTCTGCTTCACTCCCCCTCCATATATGAGAGGCTCTGAATAGCCACATGGGAGGCTCATCGCACTCCTCCATACATGAGAGGTTCTGAAAAGCCACATGGGAGGTTGTTGGACTGAGACAGTACTGACCTGACTGTCGATCAAAGTACTCTCCAGCATGTCTCTTTACCGAAAGCACTGATTGATAGTTACCTGCTTATTCTTTGTTGACAGGTTGGGCTGAATTAGATTGATCCTACCTCCATTAAAATTTTGTTAATCAGGCTAATTCAGGTGTTCAGGGAGTGTATTGCAATATGAAGTTTTAATAATAAAACTAATATTGTAATACTTACCTGAACACGTGAATGATTCCCACCTTCCTCCCCACTTCAATTTTGATAGTAAGTGATTCAACTGGGGATGTTGGCCTCTGCCTGCCGGTATTTGCAGCAGCGTTGTCAACAGTACCTCAGGTAACTCATTTGACAAGATTTTACCTGTAGCGTTGGTAACGCTGACAGTTAGTTACCCACTTTGTGGGTAAAATTATGGGAATATAGTTCGGGCTGGTCTGTGACCAGGGCTAATTCAGGTGTTCAGGTAAGTATTACAATATTAGTTTTATTATGAAAACTTTATTTCTATCTTTCTTCCTTTTTTCTATCTTTATAATTCTTTCTTTCTATTTCGTTTGTTCTTTCTTATCTTTCTTTTTTCTATCTTTCTATATTTATGTCTTTATTTTTTTCTTTATTTTTGTCTTTCTTTCTATCTTTCTTTGTATCTTTCTATCTTTTTATAAATCTTCATCTGAAAAACCTTATGGATAGAGTCAACAGACTTTAATAAACCTGAGAGAGAGAGAGAGAGAGAGAGAGAGAGAGAGAGAAACAAACAAATCAGTGACTACTTTTCTAGACTTTCAAAGGGTTTGAAAACTGGAGCATATGTAACTGACCAAGTTGAAGAGAGAGACAGATTGATTGATTTATTTATTTATCGCCAATCTCAAATGATGCCTCTCTGTCACCCCCTTACACAGGATGTCAGTCACAGCTACAAGCTGAAAATCGTCATAAGCCGAGACCATCGAAAATCGTAAGAAAGCCTTAGAAACCTTACTTTTAATCCTTTTGGGGTCTTGAAAACGATGGAACCTGCATTTTTATCGAGTTTTTCATAAAAAAAACTCTAAATTTTGACCATTCTGCCATTTTGGAGCCATATTTCTTCCATCAAATCGATGTCGTAGGTGTCATAACTCAGGAACATGTGTCATAAACTGGGAAGTAATTTCTGATGAATATATTTGAAAAGCGTTGTAACATCAGAACATTGTAAGCTGAACCTGTTGTAACCCAGGGACTGCCTGTACAGCCATGGGAGCACAGAGGTAGGCCCCAGGATGATGGGGTTCTGTGACTCCCATGTCCAGAGGGAGCTGGAGGGGTTGACTTTGAACATGGACCTCTCGAACGACCTGGAGGACCTCGAGATGCAGCAGATGGTCAGTGCAGAGGAGGAGGAAGATACCGGAGAGGCCACTCAGTCTTCTGCTGTGACTTCCCAGTCGGACGACGATAATGACTCCTCTGCCCATGGTAACGTTTGTTCTCTCGGTTTCCTTTTCAGACCTTTCTATTATTATATTTTTATTCCTTTCAGTTTCCTTGTCAGTCCCTTTTATTCCTCAGTTTCTCTTTCAAACCTTTCTATTATTCTCAGTTTCTCTCTCAAACATTTCTATTGTTACATTTTTATTCTTCTCGGGTTCCCTTTCAGACCTTTCTATTATTCCTCTCAGTTTCCCTTGCAAACCTTTCTGTTATTTCTCTCAGTTTCCCTTGCATACCTTTCTATTATTCCTCTCAGTTTCCCTTGCAAACCTTTCTATTATTCCTCTCAATTTCCCTTGCAAACCTTTCTATTATTCCTCTCAGTTTTCCTTGCAAACCTTTCTATTATTTCTCTCAGTTTCCCTTGCAAACCTTTCTATTATTCCTCTCAGTTTCCATTGCAAACCTTTCTATTATTCCTCTGTTTCCCTTGCAAACCTATTATTCCTCAGTTTCCCTTGCATACCTTTCTATTATTCCTCTCAGTTTCCCTTGCAAACCTTTCTTATTCTTCTCAGTTTCCCTTGCAAACCTTTCTATTATTCCTCTCAGTTTCCCTTGCATACCTTTCTATTATTCCTCTCAGTTTCCCTTGCATACCTTTCTATTATTCCTCTCTTTCTATTAGTTTCCCTTGCAAACCTTTCTATTATTCCTCTCAGTTTCCTTGCATACCTTTCTATTATTCCTCTCAGTTTCCCTTGCAAACCTTTCTATTATTCCTCTCAGTTTCCCTTGCATACCTTTCTATTATTCTTCTCCTCTCAGTTTCCCTTGCAAACCTTTCTATTATTCCTCTCAGTTTCCCTTGCATACCTTTCTATTATTCCTCTCAGTTTCCCTTGCAAACCTTTCTATTATTCCTCTCAGTTTCCCTTGCAAACCTTTCTATTATTCCTCTCAGTTTCCCTTGCAAACCTTTCTATTATTCCTCTCAGTTTCCCTTGCATACCTTTCTATTATTCCTCTCAGTTTCCTTGCAAACCTTTCTATTATTCCTCTCAGTTTTCCTTGCATACCTTTCTATTATTCCTCTCAGTTTCCCTTGCAAACCTTTCTATTATTCCTCTCAGTTTCCCTTGCATTTTCTATTATTCCTCTCAGTTTCCTTTGCAAACCTTTTCTATTATTCCTCTCAGTTTTCCTTGCATACCTTTCTATTATTCCTCTCAGTTTCCCTTGTAAACCTTTCTATTATTCCTCTCAGTTTCCTTGCAAACCTTTCTATTATTCCTCTCAGTTTCCCTTTGCAAACCTTTCTATTATTCCTCTCAGTTTCCCTTGCCTTTCCTTTCTATTATCCTCTCAGTTTCCCTTGCATACCTTTCTATTATTCCTCTCAGTTTCCCTTGCAAACCTTTCTATTATTCCTCTCAGTTTCCCTTGCATACCTTTCTATTATTCCTCTCAGTTTCCCTTGCATACCTTTCTATTATTCCTCTCAGTTTCCCTTGCATACCTTTCTATTATTCTTCTCAGTTTCCCTTGCAAACCTTTCTATTATTCCTCTCAGTTTCCCTTGCATACCTTTCTATTATTCCTCTCAGTTTCCCTTGCAAACCTTTCTATTATTCTTCTCAGTTTCCCTTGCAAACCTTTCTATTATTCCTCTCAGTTTCCCTTGCATACCTTTCTATTATTCCTCTCAGTTTCCCTTGCATACCTTTCTATTATTCCTCTCAGTTTCCCTTGCAAACCTTTCTATTATTCCTCTCAGTTTTCCTTGCATACCTTTCTATTATTCCTCTCAGTTTCCCTTGCAAACCTTTCTATTATTCCTCTCAGTTTCCCTTGCATACCTTTCTATTATTCCTCTCAGTTTCCCTTGCAAACCTTTCTATTATTCCTCTCAGTTTTCCTTGCATACCTTTCTATTATTCCTCTCAGTTTCCCTTTGCAAACCTTTCTATTATTCCTCTCAGTTTCCCTTGCAAACCTTTCTATTATTCCTCCCAGTTTCCTCAAACCTTTCTATTATTCTTCTCAGTTTCCCTTGCAAACCTTTCTATTATTCTTCTCAGTTTCCTCTTGCATACCTTTCTATTATTCCTCTCAGTTTCCCTTTGCAAACCTTTCTATTATTCCTCTCAGTTTCCCTTGCAAACCTTTCTATTATTCCTCTCAGTTTTCCTTGCAAACCTTTCTATTATTCCTCTCAGTTTCCCTTGCAAACCTTTCTATTATTCCTCTCAGTTTCCCTTGCAAACCTTTCTATTATTCCTCTCAGTTTCCTTTGCAAACCTTTCTATTATTCCTCTCAGTTTCCCTTGCAAACCTTTCTATTATTCCTCTCAGTTTCCCTTGCAAACCTTTCTGTTATTTCTCTCAGTTTCCTTTGCAAACCTTTCTATTATTCCTCTCAGTTTTCCTTGCATACCTTTCTATTATTCCTCTCAGTTTCCCTTGCAAACCTTTCTGTTATTTCTCTCAGTTTCCTTTGCAAACCTTTCTATTATTCCTCTCAGTTTCCCTTGCAAACCTTTCTATTATTCCTCTCAGTTTTCCTTGCATACCTTTCTATTATTCCTCTCAGTTTTCCCTTGCAAACCTTTCTATTATTCCTCTCAGTTTCTTTGCATACCTTTCTATTATTCCTTTGCAAACCTTTCTATTATTCCTCTCAGTTTTCCATACCTTTCTATTATTCCTCAAAACCTTTCTATTATTCCTCTCAGTTTCCCTTGCAAACCTTTCTATTATTCCTCCCAGTTTCCCTTGCAAACCTTTCTATTATTCTTCTCAGTTTCCCTTGCAAACCTTTCTATTATTCTTCTCAGTTTCCCTTGCATACCTTTCTATTATTCCTCTCAGTTTCCCTTGCAAACCTTTCTATTATTCCTCTCAGTTTCCCTTGCAAACCTTTCTATTATTCCTCTCAGTTTCCCTTGCAAACCTTTCTATTATTCTTCTCAGTTTCCCTTGCAAACCTTTCTATTATTCCTCTCAGTTTCCCTTGCATACCTTTCTATTATTCCTCTCAGTTTCCTTGCAAACCTTTCTATTATTCCTCTCAGTTTCCCTTGCAAATCTTTCTATTATTCCTCTCAGTTTTCCTTGCATACCTTTCTATTATTCCTCTCAGTTTCCCTTGCTAACCTTTCTATTATTCCTCTCAGTTTCCCTTGCAAACCTTTCTATTATTCCTCTCAGTTTCCCTTGCTAACCTTTCTATTATTCCTCTCAATTTCCCTTGCAAACCTTTCTATTATTCCTCTCAGTTTCCCTTGCAAATCTTTCTATTATTCCTCTCAGTTTTCCTTGCATACCTTTCTATTATTCCTCTCAGTTTCCCTTGCTAACCTTTCTATTATTCCTCTCAGTTTTCCTTGCATACCTTTCTATTATTCCTCTCAGTTTCCCTGCAAACCTTTCTATTATTCCTCTCAGTTTCCCTTGCAAACCTTTCTATTATTCCTCTCAGTTTTCCTTTGCATACCTTTTCTATTATTCCTCCTCAGTTTCCCTTGCATACCTTTCTATTATTCCTCTCAGTTTCCCTTGCATTTTCTATTATTCCTCTCAGTTTCCCTTGCAAACCTTTCTATTATTCCTCCTCAGTTTCCCTTGCAAACCTTTCTATTATTCCTCTCAGTTTCCCTTGCATACCTTTCTATTATTCCTCTCAGTTTCCCTTGCATACCTTTCTATTATTCCTCTCAGTTTCATCAAACCTTTCTATTTCCCTCTCAGTTTCCAATACCTTTCTATTATTCCTCTCAGTTTCCCTTGCAAACCTTTCTATTATTCCTCCCAGTTTCCCTTGCAAACCTTTCTATTATTCTTCTCAGTTTCCATGCAAACCTTTCTATTATTCCTCTCAGTTTCCCTTGCAAACCTTTCTATTATTCCTCTCAGTTTTCCTTGCATACAGTATTCCTCTCAGTTTCATGCAAACCTTTCTATTATTCCTCTCAGTTTCCCTTGCAAACCTTTCTATTATTCCTCTCAGTTTCCACTGCAAACCTTTCTATTATTCCTCCCAGTTTCCCTTTGCAAAAACTTTCCCTATTATTCCTCTCAGTTTCCCTTGCAAACCTTTCTATTATTCCTCCTCAGTTTTCCTTGCATACCTTTCTATTATTCCTCTCAGTTTCCCTTGCAAACCTTTCTATTATTCCTCTCAGTTTTCCTTGCATACCTTTCTATTATTCCTCTCAGTTTCCCTTGCAAACCTTTCTATTATTCCTCTCAGTTTCCCTTGCAAACCTTTCTATTATTCCTCTCAGTTTTCCTTGCATACCTTTCTATTATTCCTCTCAGTTTCCCTTGCAAACCTTTCTATTATTCCTCCCAGTTTCCCTTGCAAACCTTTCTATTATTCTTCTCAGTTTCCCTTGCAAACCTTTCTATTATTCCTTTCAGCTTCCTTGCATACCTTTCTATTATTCCTCTCAGTTTCCCTTGCAAACCTTTCTATTATTCCTCCCAGTTTCCCTTGCAAACCTTTCTATTATTCTTCTCAGTTTCCCTTGCAAACCTTTCTATTATTCCTTTCAGCCTCCCTTGCATACCTTTCTATTATTCCTCTCAGTTTCCCTTGCAAACCTTTCTATTATTCTTCTCAGTTTCCCTTGCAAACCTTTCTGTTGTTCCTCTCAGTTTCCCTTGCAAACCTTTCTATTCCCATCACCTTAGTTCATATCTATGCCCTCTTTGTCTTTCTTGCTATGTTGTTTCCATATCTGCTACTTCTCTTACTTATTTGTCATAATCTCCCTTCTCTCCTCACAGGTCCAAACTGTTGCAACCTGTAAAATCCCAGGCTATTTCTCAAACTTCTGGATGGCAAATATTTCCACCCCTTAATCTTTTAGATTATTGACAGGATTACCAATTATTCAAGATTGTCATTTGATTATATATAGTTAATAAATACCAATTAACATATTAAAAGATGTTTGCTAAGAACAGATTTTTCTAACTGTATAACTAAACTTCTATTTAACTTAGGAATGCAGTGATTGGCAGAGATTTTGCATCAAAATCGGAAGACCATTACTCAACACAAAACAACGAATCTAACTTATCATTTGCCACAGAGCCTGGTGGTCAGAGGCACGGAGGAAGGAGTTCCAGGGAAGTTTGTAGAGCACCCCAGAGCTCGGCTTCGGTGAAGAATAACTCCCAAAGAAGTGCCGAGGACCACAAAGAGGATGATGAGGAGGAGGAGGAAGAGGACGAGGCCAATAAGGTTTATCTCTGTTTTCAAGTGAAAGATTTAAGCCCGAGGTTTTTCTTTGTTGGACCTTTTATAGAGTGTTTCGCCCTGTGGGGGGCTAGTACCATCAGTGTGCTTCATATGGTGCACTGTAGGCAATACTTCAAGTTCTTTGCAGCTTCCCTTCCATGGCCCCTAGGTGCTAAACCCCTTTCATTCCTTTTATTGTATTTCCATTCATATTATCTTTCTTCCATCTTACTTTCCACCCTTTCCTAACAATTGATTCATAGTGCAACTAGGAAGTTTTCTTCCTGTTACGCCTTTCAAACATTTTTGCTGTCAATTTCCGTTTCAGCATTGAATGACCTCATCTTAGGTCCCAGTGCTTGCTTGGTCTGTGGCCTAAATTCTCTCTTGTGTAGATTGTTTTGCTTACATTTTCATTCATTCTTCCCTTTCGTTTCCCCTTTAGATTTTCCATTGTCAGGTCTTTTATCGATTGTTTCACTTACATTTTCAGCACTTTTCTTACCTTTTCATTTCTTCTCTTCCGTTTCCCCTTCAGGTTTTCCATTGTTGGGTCTTTTACAGATTGTTTTGCTTACCTTCTCTTTCCTTCTTTGTTCCCATCGAGGTCTCCAGAGTGAGCGAGAGGATCATGTGCATGGTAGCCAAGAAGAAAGCCCGGCTCAGGGCAGCCAGTGCGAGACGGAAACACTTCAGGAAACGGCACAGGAAGATGACGCAGAAGTTCCTGCACTCATACACGGCCAACAGAGGCCAGAGGAGGTTGGCCTGATGTTCATTGTCTGTAGATTAAGCTGCAACCCTTGACGTTCCTTTTCACTGGAACTTCAGAAGTTCTAGTGAAGATGCAATGCATTACTTCCCTAATACTCTGCATTTTAATACATTTTTATCTATTTACTAATTTATTATTTATTAAGTAATTAATTATTTTTTTTAATAGGTGAGTTCTCTTCTTTCTGCATTTCCCTTTGCATCCTCTTACATCTTCCTAATGAACACCATATTCTTTGGAAGCTTGAATATCAAGTCAGTGCCCTTGTGGGCTTGTCCCATATGAATAGGTTTCATCTTTTGAATAAATAATAATAATAATAATAATAATAATAATAATAATAATAATAATAATAATAATAATAATAATAATAATAATAATAATAATAATGTACCTCCATTCATATTCTCCCCCTTCAGTATTACTTTCCTTCCTCAACCCTCTCCTGACAAGTGTTTCATAGTTCTTCAACTGCCAAAGGTTTTCCTCCTGCTGTTGCACCTTTCAGACCTTTCTATCCTCCCAGTTCACACGCTCAGACCTTTCTATCCTCTCAGAACTTCCCTTTCAGACCTTTCTATCCCTCTGTTTCCCTTTCAGACTTTCTGTTCCTCTCAGTTTCCATTTCAGACCTTTCTATCCCTCTCAGTTTCCCTGTCAGACCTTTCTATCCCTCTCAGTTTACCTTTCAGACCTTTCTATTCCTCTCAGACTTTCTATTCATCTCAGTTTCCCTGTCAGACCTTTCTATCCCTCTCAGTTTCCCATTCAGACCTTTCTATTCCTCTGTTTCCCTTTCAGACCTTTATCCCTCTCAGTTTACCTTTCCAGTCTGCTCTATCCTCTCAGTTTCCCTTTCAGACCAACTCTATTCCTCTCAGACTCCTGTTCACTCCTCCCTAACCCCAGTTTCCCTTTGTTTTTTTCTTCCTCTCAGTTTCCATTTCAGACCTTTCTATCCCCCTCTCCAGTTTCCCTTTCAGACCTTTCCAGCTTCCTCTCAGTTTCCCTTCAGACCTTTCTATCCCTCTCAGTTTCCCTTTCTGACTTTCTATTCCTCTCAGTTACCCTTTCAGACCTTTCTATCCCTCTCAGTTTCCCTTTCTGACTTTCTATCCCTCTCAGTTTCCCATTCAGACCTTTCTATCCCTCTCAGTTTCCCAGCATTCAGACCTTTCTGTCCCTCTCAGTTTTCCCTTTCCAGACTTTCTATTCCTCTCAGTTTCCATTCAGACCTTTCTATCCCTCTCAGTTTTCCCTTTCAGACTTTCTGTTCCTCTCGGTTCAATTTTGAACCTGTTATCCTCTCAGTTTCCATTTCAGACCTGTTATCCTCTCAGTTTCCCTTTCAGACCTTTCAATCCCACTCAGTTTTGCTTTCAGACCTTTCCATCCCTCTCAGTTAACCTTTCAGACCTTTCTATCCCTCTACGTTTCCCTTTCAGACTTTCTATTCCTCTCAGTTTCCCTTTCAGACCTTTCTATCCCTCTCAGTTTCCCTTTCAGACCTTTCTATCCCTCTGTTTCCCTTTCAGACCTTTCTATCCCTCTCAGTTTCCCTTTCAGACTTTCTATTCCTCTTGGTTTCCCGTTCAGACCTTTCTATCCCTCTCTGTGATGTGACATTCTCTCGGTGAGACGTATTCGTTCTTGGTCTGAATAATCAACCCAATATCACGCGTATAACATGCAGTTAGCGAATGACCTATAGCTAGAAGTGTTCGTGAACTGTCGGTGATTAGATTGTCAGAATAGTACGATAAAGCGTTGACTAAGTTGTTTTTTCGAGTGAATTATTAAAAACTGAACATCATGGAAGCGTCTAGCAACAGTGGCAAGAGCTGGAGGAGTCTCGCGTGCCTTGCAGATATGCAATATGATGAACTGGCAGGCAGGGAACTAGGCTTTCTTATCGTTGAGATCAACAACAACTCCAACCAAAAGATGCAAAACATTCACAGACATATTGAAAGGATATGATCCTTCAAACTAAGATCAAGTCTGCAGAAAATATATGAAAATAATTGATGGAATACCAAAGAAAGTTCAAGTTATCAAAAGACTTATAAAAGAAAATTTACATCCAATCAACACATTCCAACAAGAAAATGAATAAGGTGAATATAGTGAATATATTGACTGATGCAATAGGAAAACAAATACCTAAAGCATGTAAAAATATGTAGTGTGTAGTATAGCATTGCCAATCCACAAAACCTTATTAGGAAATGCTATGCATGCCACGTGTGCCTACTCATCCTACATGTGCAAGAAGTCCAACCAAGTAAAAATAAGGACACAAGAGTATTTTGCTCAACATGTCTAGTGTGGATAGACAAGGTCATTAAATCAAGACTTAATGTACAAACTGTGGAGGATGAAGACGAAGAAGAAGAGGAAGAGGAAAACAGAAAAGAAGAAAATAATATTGAAAAGATAGAAAAAAATAATGAAAATAAAGAACAGGATAAGAGTATGGATGCAGAGAAACTCATAGATTGTACATATGAGGCAATACAGCTTCCATATGATGAAATAAATTATATGATATGATAACTTTCCAAAATAAAATCCCAAACAAGATTGTACCTGGATCTTCATACTAATGGGAAAGAGCAGAAAAAAAGAAAAGAAAGACACAGTATGCCCTTTTGAGAAGAGAGAGAATTTTGGATTCGATTGAAGATGTCTACAAACATCCCCAGGACATAATACAACTATGAGATTTATGGCAAATGTGCATATCTGAACGGCTATGAGTTGAATGCAGTGATCTACATCCAAAAATATGCAGAAACTTGAGACAAGGAAAAGGGTGCAGATTCAACAAAAAGTGTAGGTAAATGTATCCTGTAGCCGTGAAGAACGAAAATCAAAATCAAAATCAAATACATAACAAAATTCAAAGAAAAAATGAAGCAAATAAAGAGAGGAATAAGAATATGAGATGAAGGGAAAAAACGAAACCAACACCGCGTTATGAATTGTTGGCATGCAATATAGCGCGTCAGCACCTAAAATTAGAGTGAGACGTCCATCAGATGAGTGATGGGTACAGAACCAAAGAACAAACAATGCATTTATGATGCAGAGGATGGTACAGGTACAGAAGAAAAATGCAGTATATGCACAAAGTTAATAAATATGAGGGAAGATCAAATATTTTGGAAACGCTGGATTTTTAATGTCCGAATTTCTGGAAATGAAGACAAGAATAATATATCAGAACAGGAAAGAAGCATGGGAAAATCCTTATTATTACCCATGTTAGATAATGGGGATAACAAGCAAACCATCATAGTGATGGATGCGCAAGGTTTAGTTTCAAGTAACTCAAAAAGAAAAATAGAGTTCTTAGAAGAACTAACCCAGAATGAAAAAATAGACATAATGAATATAAGTGAAACATGGTATTCCCAAGAGACTGGTAATGACAATCAGATAAAGGGATTCCAAACTTATAGATCAGATAGGAAAAATAGGAATCAATGGGGAACAGCGATATATGGGAGAAACGTTAATCAAGGAAAAATCTGTGAGAAATATAGTAACAGAATGTGAAATAATTGAGGTAGAATTTGAATCTGAAAAATTAATGAACATCGAAATGTACACACCCCCTAATACTAAAGAGTTTGACATAATAATAGACAAATTAGATAATGTAGAAATCACAGAGACTGGACCATACTCCCTATCCAGAGACTTTTAACTTTCTTCGTGCAGAATGGAAAAAGAGCGAATAGGAGACTGTGGTTGTATTTATACATATAAAAAGAGAGTAATAGTAGCATGAAGATGAGACAATTTAACTGCTAGACATGCTACTAGAAAATAACATTCAGCAAATAAATCACCTCCCAACAGAAAAGGAAATACTGTAGACCTAGTATTTGTGAATGAGGTGAACTATGTTAAAGAAATAATAGTGTATAATAAAGAGTATTTCAGACCATAATGTCGCATGGAATTAATAGTCCGTTCCAAAGCAAGTGAAAACAGAGATAAACAAGAAAACGAAAATTAAGGAAGGATATGGAAAATACAATTTATATATAGTAAGACCTTCGAACCCT
Organism: Macrobrachium rosenbergii; assembly: GCF_040412425.1. Classification (NCBI taxonomy): domain Eukaryota; kingdom Metazoa; phylum Arthropoda; class Malacostraca; order Decapoda; family Palaemonidae; genus Macrobrachium; species Macrobrachium rosenbergii. The sequence continues at coordinate 32,038,801 of NC_089770.1, read as the reverse complement.
TTCTATTCCTCTCAGTTTCCACTTTCCAGATCTTTCTATCCTTCTCAGTTTCCCTTTCCTTCTTTCTGATTTCCTCTCAGTTTCCCTTTCAGGCCTTTCCATCCCTCTCAGTTTCCCTTTCAGACCTTTCTATCCCCCTCTCAAGTTTCCCTTTCAGACCTTTCTATCCCTCTCAATATCCCTTTCAGACCTTTCTATCCCTCAGTTTCCCTTCCAGACCTTTCTATCCTTCTCAGTTTCCCTTTCATACCTTTCTATTCCTCTCAGTTTCCCTTTCAGACCTTTCTATCCCTCTCAATATCCCTTTCAGACCTTTCTATCCCTCAGTTTCCCTTCCAGACCTTTCTATCCTTCTCAGTTTCCCTTTCATACCTTTCTATTCCTCTCAGTTTTCCTTTCAGACCTTTCCATCCCTCTCAGACCTTTCTATCCCTCTCAGTTTCCCTTTCAGACCTTTCCATCCCTCTCAGACCTTTCTATCCCTCTCCGTTTCCCTTTCAGACCTTTCCATCCCTCTCAGACCTTTCTATCCCTGTCAGTTTCCCTTTCGAGACCTTTCATCCCTCTCAGACCTTTCTATCCCTGTCAGTTTCCCTTTCAGACCTTTCCATCCCTCTCAGACCTTTCTATCCCTGTCAGTTTCCCTTTCAGACCTTTCCATCCCTCTCAGACCTTTCTATCCCTCTCAGTTTCCCTTTCAGACCTTTCCATCCCTCTCAGACCTTTCTATCCCTCTCAGTTTCCCTTTCAGACCTTTCCATCCCTCTCAGACCTTTCTATCCCTCTCAGTTTCCCTTTCAGACCTTTCTATCCCTCTCAGACAACTTTCTATCCTCTCTCAGTTTCCCACTTTCAGACCTTTCCATCCCTCTCAGACCTTTCTATCCCTCTCAGTTTCCCTTTCAGACCTTTCTATCCCTCTCAGTTTCCCATTCAGCACTGAAGAACCTCTTCATAGGTCCCTGCACTTGGCCTTTGGCCTAAATATATTCCATTCTGTAGTCAATCTTTTGCGGATCTTTTCCTCCTTCCATTTTTTCATGAATTACAGATGGCAGTCAATTATATTCTCTTTATCAGAACAAAACAATTTATCTGAAATTGTTTGGTTAAATTATTCTCAGTTGGGTTGAAAGATTGGTTACAAGCTAGTCATAAATCTATGCAGTCATTTAATGTGCCTGGCATTGTTCTATTTATTATTATTGTGTGTGTGTTATTATTTGTGTGTGTGTGTGTGTGTGTGTGTGTATTATTATGCTCTATGAATTTAACCAACTGCTGAAACTTCAGGAAGCGTTGCTTTGGTCGTAATGGTCTTGTTCTTGGGTTGGTTTTGTCGTCACATAATCACTTAAGAATGGTTCTTTATAAAATATACTCTGAACTTCATGGTCAGGTTACGAATTCACAGACACGTCAACTTTTCATTGGAACCTAACTAATTTTCATACACGAGTTTTTCACAGACACATGAACATTTGCGAATACTGAGAAACCCTACAAAAGTGTTTATGTTCAATTTTTTTATGTATTTTATAAGTTTTCAAGCTTTTATGTGTAAATTAAATAACATTAAATAATAAAAGTATTAATTTTTTCTCTCTCTTACCGACATGTGTATGTGTACAGTATTTGTTTTGTATGATAAATAAATTTTTTACCTAATAATAAGTACTAATTTTCAAATATTAATAAAATTAAATATAATAATAATGATAGGCCTAATAATAATATAACTGTAATTACAAAATTCGTACGTGATACGTATTTTAAACAGACAAATATCTTTCCCTCATCTTTAGTCAGAAGCTCGAATGCAAAGCTGTCAGACATGTCCATTTAACATGACTAGAAGGGGGAGTGTTGCTGATTAGTGAGTCAAAGGTTTCTTACTTATTCTCTCTCTGTCTCTCATGTTATTCTCTGTGTCTCCGTAATAATTGATAAATAATTTCACTCATAGTAAGGACAACCCTTCTCTCTCTCTCTCTCTCTCGTGTTATTCTCTCCGTCTCCGTAATTGATAAATAATTTCACTCTCTTCTTAGGTAAGGACAACCCTTATCTCTCTCTCTCTCGTGTTATTCTCTCTGTCTCCATAATAATTGATAAATAATTTCACTCTCAAGCAAGGACAGCCCTTCTCTCTCTCTCTCTCTCTCTCTCTCTCGTTCATAGTTAGCGCTCACACATTTTTACAACTTATTATTTCGGTGTACTTGCCTTTTGCCAAAATACTATTTTGTTCCCTGCTAGTGTTTATAGATTCTGACCAAATAATCTCTCTCTCATACATATATACACATGTGGTTATTTTAAGCCAGTTGTCCACGGTGAGGTAGCCTATGGCAGTTGATGTTTTCCTATGTTACTTTACTTGCTTTACAAGAATTTAAAGTAATATTTTGTCAGCTGGCTGTAACTAATCTGTAATTGACCTTTGAAGGCTACACGACGATACCAACAGGTCCCCTGCACCGACCTATACAGTTCAAAGGTAAATTACAGTTGCTTTGTGACACGCCATCTTAAACTCTTGCAAAACAGAAATAAATAACACAGAAAAATATCAACTGCCATAGTCTAACTTCGACTGGTTACTATTCAAACTTTCGGTTGGGGTGAAGAAATGTAAACAGTACGTTTGGGCGGTGCTTAGCACCTTATCATATTTTGAAAATACAGGGTCTGGTGTAATGCGCTTGTTTAAAGTGGAACAAAATTAAGCCTTTTTGATTATCCTTTATTTTTTGAAAATGAATGTATTACCCACAGAGTTGGCGGAATTAATATAATGCTCAAAATTAATATAATGCTTGTCGGTTTTAATAATGTTCCAATACAAATACTAATAGCTAACTCTGCAGAAAAACGCCTGCACTGGATTTTGAGAGAGCACTTAGCAAGGTCTTGTATTCATTGGACTTTTCTAAACATTTGCAGCTTAACTAGCCTACCCGCTGCTGAACCATCGCCACTTCTTGTGGATTCCGAAGATTTTCTAATCAAGCTTGTACGATATTTGACTTTGCACCTTTTGGGATGTTAAATTCAGCTGATAACAATCTTGCGATTTCAAGCACCATTTTTATTACATTTTGATAGTACAATTGAATTGCTTTTACTCTCTGTTCCTTTGTTAATCTCATGGTCGTATAAAATATCTGAAAAAATGAAGATTTAGCAAATTAAATAAAGAAAATATACATTATAAGATATATAATATTAAAAAGGGCGTTACTTATGCCGCACCCTGTATTCTTGGCAAGTTTGTATGTTGTGGCAGGCGATAATGTTTCACTGTGCACACACTAGCCACAGGGTTACAGAAAATGTAAAAGAATATTACTTTAAATTCATGTAAAGCAAGTAAAATAACGTAGGAAAACGTCAATTGCCACAGTCTAGCTCACCGCGGAACACCGGATTAGAATACTACTCTCTCAGTTGGAGGCATCGGGTGATTGGCTCGCCTGTAAGACAGCGCATGCGTCATAGGGCCTGGAATCAACAGTACTAGTAATATATGAAAAGTGCCTTTGGAACGGCTCCCGCTGTCCATTTATGCGCCCTTTTATTTAAGCTTGTTTTTCGTGTTCCAAATGACACATAACAGGAAACACAACAATAAGATGCCTAAACCTTTTCCCAAGTTATTTACCCCACCCTAAATCCCGAATCCCCAACGGGTCCCCCTTAGCGTTAGCTATTCTTGAAAATTGTTTTGCCACTAAAGGCCACGATTCCCAGCGGGTCCCTTTACCGTCGCCTACAGTTCTAGATAATTTACAGCTTAATTACAGCCGAGCGACAAAATATTACTTTAAACTCTTGTTCAGCAGGTAAAGTTCTATAGAAACACGTCAAATGCCATAGTCTAGCTCACCGCGGACAGCTAGCTCAGATCTACCACACATTTTGCTAAATATTTTGTTCTTCTTTCTCTCTCTCTCTCTCTCTCTCATACACACATACACATTTTGCTAAATATTTTGTTCCTCCCTCTCTCTCTCTCTCTCTCTCATATATAGATTTTGCCAAAATATTATTTTGTTCCTGATAGTGTTTATAGATTTCGACCAAATAACTCTCTCTCTCTTTTTCCCTGATAGTGTTTTGAGATGTCGACCAAAATGATCAAAATCAGCAAGTTAATCTGATTAGGCTTTGTTCCACACACAATATTTTCATCATAATACTCTGAATATTGTACCACAACGTACAAAAACTGTGCCATAGTGTATGAGTAGTGCACCGTTCATATATTATGAATGATATACTTTTGAGGTGCTCACTGCACAATGATTTTGCAATAATCTGATAAAGGTCTTTTCCACTGCTGAAACTGGAACACTGAAATCATCTCTTAATCTTTTGGAAGGCTGTTTGTCACATTTTGTCAGTTCAAAAAAGGCTGTGTCATATTTCCTAAGCTCAAAAAGGCACATCTGATATTATATTATGTTTTTCTATATACAAAAAGGCCTGTATGTTATATTTTCTACACTGAAAAAGGCCTGTCTCTTGAATTATATTGCACATTCAAAAAGGCTTGTCTATTATATTATTTTCTCTACTTAAAAAGGTCTGTCTTGCTGCATTTTCCATATTCAGAAAGGCCTCTCTGTCATCATATTTTCAGGCCTCGTAGTGCTCTTACTTTTCCTGCTTTTTCAGACCACCACCTACTTAGTCCTGCTTTTCCTACTTTTTTTGAGGAAACTCATACAAAAAAGTTTGACAGGTTTAAAATGCAATGTCTTTGTTTATTGGTTTGTTGATTAACCACATTATTAGTGATGATGTGTTCGGTTTATACATAGGCTGCCATCTAATGTTATTTAAATGTTTGTGTAAACATCACCAAAGCAAGTACTATTTAGAGATGACAGACATCTGGCCCCCTGACCAACAGTCTTTCATTCATTGGAAAGATTGTTGGGGAAAAGCATTAATTTCACTTTTGCTTCAAAGCTGAGCAAAGTGGAAATGACTCCTTTTCGGGAACACGATGCTCACAAGTTCATGACAATAGTGGTCAAGCACTTGGTTGACAGGAGTACCACTGAATAGCATCTCTTCTTCGCCATTTTTTTGCACAGTGCCTCGTCCATTGATGAGGAGAGAATTCTTCTGGAGAGGAATCTATCAAAGAAGTGGCTTGTGAAATGTTCAGGGTGTACCCTTGTCAAGAACGCTGACAACCTTATGCAAGAGTGGCAGTTGCATTCAAATAAGGTAAATTACAAAGGTTTTATACATGAGAGTACCAGCAGCCCAAATGGACACTGCATCAGACTACCCATCAGACGGAAGCAGGTTGATTACTTCTGGGAAAATATTCTAAGCAATGTCACCAGTTTAGGAATCCCCAAATACCCAACTCTTGAAAAACTTATCAAGGCAGTAGCATTGACATTGAGCCATGGATAGGCTCACGTCGAGGGGGGCAGTTTCTCTCTTAACAAGATTTGTCACAGTCAAAGTTGGAGAATGATCTGCAGAAGATGATCAGATGAAATTGTTTTTCTAAAAAAAAAAAAAAAAAAAACTTGAGTGATAGTGCATCTCATTGACTGACTCTCTGACAAATTAGTGTAGTAAAATTTGCTTTGAGAAGTTAATGTATTGTGAAGCTCTGTTTTTGTAACTGCTGATATTTAATCTGATTGACTATACCTTCCTGTTTGTGTATTGCTTGAGTATTATTGAATGCTAGTCAAAGGCTTATTCCTGTTGAAAACCTGACGTGGATAATGTTGCGTCATTTCCGTTAAATAAATGAATAAAAAGGGTGAAACCAAATGCAAAGGCTTAGTAACTGTCTCATAATTAGTAGTAAAATAAAACAAGCTAGAAAAATACCTTTTGTTGCTTGGTTGGTCAGGGATGGGCTTAGTTGGGGTTTCCCCTTTCAAAAAGATAAAAAGTCTTTATTTAATATAATGGAGCAAGTAACACCTGCTTACATGTACTGACTGCTCATGCTTTGATAATGAATTTCAAACGTTGCTGCATGTATGCTTTTAAATGCTTAAATTGTCACATTTGAAATATCACATTATATCCTTGTGGCACTCTTCCTACTTCTTTAACAACGTTTTGGTCAGACTCCTTTTTTTTTCAGGGGCTGCTAGAAGGCCTGTATTTTATACATTCTAAAAGGTCCATTTGTTTTGTATTTTCTATATAAAAGGCCTGTGTTATATTTTCTATATTCATAAAGTCCTCTCTAATATTTTCTGTATTCAGAAATTTTCTGTATTCAGAAAAAGGCATTTTAAAAATGTACAAAATATCAACAGCAATTTTGGAATGCTTATACTAAGGACCATTACAATGTCTTCTTTCATGTTCTGTGTGGAAAAAGGCCTGTCATAATTTTGGTCATAAAGACTTGTACAAATGTTGAAGATAAAAAACAGTAACTGTGGAATACTTTAAGGTTTGTCAATAAAAGCATCTGAGTATGTACAGTGTCTTCTGTTTGTATACTTTTAGTGATGTCTAACAATTACTTTCTGTTTTTCAGGTCAGAACAGAAGCTCAAGGTATCAAAGCAGGCGGATCAGATATGGCAATGACTGATGCCTCAAGAACTCTCTCAATCAGGCCTGGGCAGGAAGTGATGCCCTTTCTACCCACCAGAGTACCATTTCTTGATACAAGTGTCCACATCATTCTGCTGGCATGTCTACTTTTAGGACATGTGGACCACTTCCTGTCTGCTTTTAGGACATTTAGACTGTGTCCTAAACCTGGCCTGCCTTGCTACTACAGAAGCCTCAGATTATAATTTGCAGATATCATCATCCAGGTGTAACTTCTTGGATGCAGCCAGGATGCAAGTTAGCCCAGGTAAATATTATATTAGTGGTTTCGATTGTAATTTTGGCCTCTAAAATTGATACGTGCTGAAATTATTTATAATTGTATACATACTCCATTTAGAAGTGCAAATTTTAACATTTCAACTGATTAACTGCTAATTCAAATAGCATTACAATTGCTTTAATTGCATTTTTTATTTGCTTTATAGTACTGCATTTTTAAAAAGCATTTGCTTGAATAACATAATGCATTTTGATTTGCTTTATAGTTCTGCATTTTGAAAAAATTTTTTCCTTTTCTTTCAGTTTCTCGTGGCCTGAGAAGTGGCAGAGGAGATGAACGCACTGGTAAAGCCCCACAAATATAATATATGGCTGTCCACCGACCTTGGTGGACAGCCTAATAACACCAGTGTTGTGTTGAAACAAGAAACAAGAAGTCTGAGCAACAAGAACTTTGATATTCAGTGGTAGTTAAAAGTAATTCCACACCCTTTTTACCTAGTGGATGTTCTCTACAGAAACTACAAGCTGCAGGATTTATACACACATTATATTGTAACAGGGGTCTTCTACATTGTTGTACAAGCTGCTTATTAGTTCAGGTGTAAATACTGCTGTGTATTAATTTTTCCATGGTTCTGCTGTGTAGACCTTGGTTTATTCGTAAATGCTACATCAGTTTTTCCCAGCATGCAGGCGTCAAAACCTGTAAAAGAGAAAGAGGGATTAAAAAATGGAAGGTGAAGATATAGGCAATACAAGATTTTATGATGCATTGCTAAATAAAGATACTGGTCCCTTACAAATTAAACATTGTTTAATTGTCCTGTGACAAAACAAACAACATTCACCTGTCTACGTACCGGTTGAACGAACACACCACTCTCACAGTCCACTGAAAATGCACACTGCTTTCATAAAGGCCTCTATGCACATCTGAAGGCACCCCTCCTGTCCTCCACAATATGGCAAAACATTAAAGTTTCCTAGAGCTGGTTGAAGAAATCATCTTGGCAACCTCTTTCGACAGCTCTGGGGTCCTTTCTCAATGGTGGGGCCTCATCGACCTTGCTGGTGGTGGTGTGAGTTATTCTGAAATAAAAAAATGTGTATCAAGTCTTGCATACAAAATGTAGTGAAGTGTAGATACAATTACTTGCTTTCCCATTACTGAAAGCAATTTCTAATCTTGACTATACTACCCATCTACTGAATCATTCTCATCAATTTCTACAAGAAGCAGAACAAAATATAAATCCCTCACTCCAAGAACTACTATATGAAAATCTGATTACTGATATTTGAAATAATTCAAAATTTCATAGCTTATTTGACCACTCATGTTTGGCTGATGCAAAGAGTTCCATGATCTTTAAACTACATGAACTCTATTTGCTGCTTTGTACACTGCTTACAAAATATCTAGTTATGTGGAACTCTGTTGCAACAAGCTCCCTTTCCTTATATAAAATCCTGCCAAACAATTATGAACTCACCTGTGTAAGAAACATTCATCAACTGTATAGCTGTATTTGTGTAGAATATTATGCAGCTTTCAAGAACGTCCAACAATTATTCATTAATATTTAGAGTTAATTGTTATTGAAAGTATTCTAGGTTTCTAACTCACAGGGAAATCGGCCTCTTGAAACTTTCAATACAGCTGTGAACAAGTGCTGCCTGAAAGCAAGAAATAATATCCCTTCCAATGCCAACCTGCTGAAAAATGTTTTGACTAGTAACTATATTTCTCTTAAGTCAGCCCTGAACGATGGAATTCTCAATTAACGCTTGAGTTCACTTGGAGCTTTGGATAAAATTGTGCTTTCATTATAATGACTTACCAAAACACTGTAAAAGCTTTTATCACTTTAAAATCGACACGTCCGAGATATAAATTTTCAAACTTTGTTGGGCAGCTGATATAATTGGCGAGGAGACCCCCTTCGGATGCCGGTGGGGATGAATTATGTTGGGCGACATACCCATGAACCCAGGTCAGTTTCATTCTCGGGCATATTGGGGCATGCATCTACGGCGAGTCGGAAGTGCTTGCCTCAAACTATTTGGTTTCCTTGTCTCCTTGCGGCAGATTGTGGCATCTCTCCTTGGTAGAGTATAATTTCCTGTTTGTGTCTAGCTAGCTCTGTGAATTAGTAGCTATGTACGAGTTTCAGTTTCTCAGGATCCAGGGTTTGCGCAGAATTTTTTGTGCTCCGCCAAACTAGTTAAGGAAAGCAAATCGACCGCCATTCTTTGTGTACAGCATGTAGGGTCAAGAGTGTTCCCAGGAGAACTTGTGTGCAGTGAATGTATGGGATGGAGTCAGGAGTTTTGGCAAATGTACAGTTCCCATCAACAGACCCAAAGCTGGATAGGGATAGGAAAGCCTTTAAGCGTAAAGGAAGCTAGGCTATCTTCTTCTTGGTGGTGCTCGGCGTCATCTCCTCTACCGGCTGTTCCGCTCTCCCCTCTCCTCCCCCTCCTCTACACGCTGCTCTTTCCCGCTCTCATATTCCCCCCTCTTCTTCCACCAGCTTCCCAGTATATTTTCCCCTGAAGCCCCAAAAGCGGCCTACAGGCTGATAAATCAGAAATTCGTTCTTTTCAGAAATCAAATGGGCACTTAAATGAGCGGTTTTCTGGTCGTCTTAAGTTTGAGTGTAGCTGCGCACGTAGTCGGCGTTAGTGGTGATGGCGTCAGTGTTGGTGTTGGCCAACAGTGTGGTTGTTCGCGATCGTGTTTCGTGAGTCTGCTCGTTTTCTGAATCTTTTGTGAGCAAAGGCAACTGTCAGGCGACGCTACTTCTACGAGGCTAGAAGACAGTCGAGCGGCGCTGAAAGGTCAAGAAATTGTGCCCGCGAGCAGGCTCGTCACTCTGAAACACCAGGAAAGCCTTGGTCACAGTGTGAAAGTAATGAAGCTTGTTTCGCCTTGAAGCGTCCGAAAGCTTCAGAGATGTAGAAGTGATTCGCAAGGCGGAGTTGGTAGCGTAGCTCGCGTGATGTTTCCTCCCGCATCGGCCGGCGCGTCGTCTTCCTGCGCCATCGCCGACATCGCAGGATCGTTGACCTCCAGAAGCACTTCGTCAAAGCGTTATGATGCAGAGAAGCGGCACTACCTGAGTTAAAAGTTCTTCAGGTGAGAGTGAAGCAGTTCATCTTCAGTCTCTCTTCATATTCCAGCTCTTGGATCCCCCTCCTCGTCATCACTTAAATTGGGATCAGACCTCTACCGACCACTTAAAGAGGCAATCTTGGATGATTCACACCACTAAGCGTTACTAAACTCTTCAAGAAAAGGACAGCCAGCCCTATACCTGGTTGCTCGCGTGGGGATCCGATCAGAAGATACATTTTTTCAGTAGCTTCCTCCCAGTCACCTAGAGGCGAGTCAGAGGCTGGCTTTCTCAGGAAGTTCATGCAGGGTGCCCAGGTATCTCTTGCTCCTCTCTCACACGAAGTGTCTATCACCTTTATTCCACAAATACTCCCTTCTCAGGTCTATTCTGTTGGAAGAAGAAGCTAGAAAAGGTAGTCATAAAGTCCTTGTATTCCTGGGGATAAAGTCTGTTTCTCCCACTCCAACTCCTGAATGGATCTGGGCACGGAACGGATTCTTTCTGGTGAGGAGAGAGCCCAGGTGGTCCTGGGCCTTCCTTTCCCCATTTCAAGCTTCTCTACTCAACTCTGCTGCAGTCGTGCCTTCAACATTTCCAGCAGACAGCCCCTCTTCTCTGACTTCGTTGCGTCTGGGAAAGCAATGTCCTGCACCACTTCCTTCCCAGTTGGTACTCTCCCACCACCTCCAGAAAGCATTAAAGGTAGCGGTAGTTTAAGGCTTCCCAGGGTCTCGGGTAGTCGTTTGTTTGCATTGCCTCGCTTCAAAGCTGTTGAAAAGAGGCAAAATTGTGCAACACAGTGGCTTCTCATACCGCTTGGGATCTGCAATTTCAGCCTGGGGACTGGCTCCCTTGTGGCTCCTTTGGCTCCTCAAGACGCTTTTCATTCAGAGGCAGCCAAGACATGCTTTCTGCCTAGATGTAGAACATTTTTCAAGAACCTCTTCAAACTCCTGAGAGATTTGTCAGCTTTATCGATTGGTCATTGGGAGCTATTTTTAAACAGGTGGAGCAGGCTACAAATATGCATGAAGGCGTCTTGAAGAATCACGCAGGGTTCCTTTCCTGCACCGGTATTGCTTTATCCATGATGCGGCAGGCGAAATTTCCTCCTCTTCACCATGGCCACTCTGAAGAAACTTGGTGCTGCGCCTTTCTTATCTAAGGCTGTGACTTCTTATGAAGAGCGGCGTTGATGTTGCAAATTTGACAAGGAGAGCCTTTTCCCAAACAGTAGTGAAAAGATGTCCTGTCAATCATGGATAAGAGGGCGTCGTCACACATCCTGTCTATGTCTTCACCAAACCGAGGCCTGCTCCCACTCGACCAAGATGGTATCTCCTCTTAACAGGCATCCGTTCCCGTAACTCCAGGTCCAAACCTTACTCGAGTCCCGCTCTCCAACTCAGGGGCTGGAAGTTCTCCTCACGAAGCCACAAGGTCGTCATGCCAGTAAGTAGGAGCACCATCCTCCATGCGCCGGTGGGGCAGACTCAGCCTCTTTTTGGAATCGAGGGAACAGAGGTGCAGATCAGTGGGTGCAAGTGCTCAGCTGAGCTACGCCTTCCGATTAAGCCCAACCTCCTCCTGCCCATCAATTCTCCCATTTCCTTGACAGCATGCTCAGGAAGCTCAGCCAAGTTTTCGGCCCTAGAACCAGAAGTCCAGTCTCTCTTGGGAAAAGCGGTCATCGAAGAAGTACAGGGCGTGTCTTGAGTTTCTACAACCGCCTGTTTGTAGTCCCCAAGTCATCAGGGTTGGAGGCCAGTTCTCAAACGTAAGTCGCTCTCAATCTGTGGTAGAAACCAAGTTTTCCATGAAACAGGCAGCTCCAGTTCTTCAGGCACTAACTCGAAGGGAGTTGGATGGTGACCCTTGACATGGAAGATGCCTATTTCCATTCCATGCATCAGGACTCCAGGAGGTATCTTGGCTTTGTTTCCAGGGACAGAGTTTGCAAGTTTCAGGGCCCTCTGCTTCGGCCTGTCCGACAGCCCTTGAAGTGTTCACCAGGATTCTCACCCGATAGGTCGGTGGCTCCACCTGGAGAATTTCGGATCTCCTTGTACCACCGGCGACTGGCTACTCTGTTCATCATCAAGGGACTGGCCGCTGCATGGAGGACCTTCACAGAACCCTAAGGTTGGCTCGAGACTTAGAGATTCACAGTAAACCTGAAGAGTCAGGAGCTTAGTTCCTTCACAGAGGATTCTTTATTTGGGGATGACTCTGGACAGTCTGGCTTTTCAGGCTTTTCTGTCTCCCAAAGATTCCTACCTTCAGACAGTCAGAGAAGTTTCTCCTCCTGGACAGTTGCTCCGCCCGTCGGTACGGATGGCTCTCTGGGAACTCTGCTTCGTCAGCGGGCAATTTGTAAAGATGAGCCGTCTGCACAGAGACCCTTACAGTTTCCTCAGGGGCTCTTGGACAGAGAAGGACCCAAGCGGACTCCGGTCTTCAACATTCCCCCCAACGTCAAGGGGCATCTTCTCTGGTGGAAATCGCCGGAAAGGCAACCATCTCTGCAGATGTTCTCAGACGCGTCCAATGTTGGGTGGGGAGCACATCTAGCCAACCTCAGGACGTCAGGAGTTTGGTCGGACGAACAGAAGAAGCTCCACATCAACGTCAAGGAACTGTTGGCCATTCACCTCGCTCTCCAGGACTTTCGACCCGTCTCAGGCAAGCAGTCGGCTGTTCACGCCGACAACTCGGCGGCTCTGGCTAGATCCGAAACAGGGGAGGTACCCATTTCATTCTCCTGTTCAAAGCTGCTGAGGACCTTCTTCTGTGTTGGACAGCAACAGGGTAGCCCTGTTCCCTTGGTTTGTGCAGAGAAGCCCCCTGAGCGTCCTGGCGGACCAGCTCAGCCGTCAGACCAGACTCTCCTACAAGTGGACCCTGCACCCGCAGGGTGTGCCTAGATCTATGGAATCTGTGGGGCACTCCCATAATAGATCTCTTACGCTACCTCAGAACATCGTCTCCCAGTGTTCTGCTCACCAGTTCAGACCCACTGACTCACTTGTTGGACGCCATGCTCCTGGACACAGACGAACCTGTTTACACCTATGCCTTCCCTCCTTTCGGGCTCATCAGGCAAGTGATAAACAAAGTGAAATTCCATCAGAATGTCGAACTGATCCTCGTTGCCCCGTTCTGGCCAAGGAAGGAGTGGTTCCCGGACCTGCTAGATCTCCTGATAGACTTCCCAAGGCTTCTCCCTCAAAGGAAGTCGCTTCTCAGACAACCCCACCTAATGAAGTTCCACCAGGGATTGTCCTCTCGGCTCTGACAGGCACAGACTTGTCGGAGCTCATCAGGCGCGAGGTTTTCAAGCAAGGCTACGGAGGCTAATGCAGTGCAGAAGGATTCCTCTAGCAAATTATACCAATCCAAGTGGACAGTCTTCAAAACTGGTGTAGAAAAATAAGTATCTCCTGCCTCTTCTTCAAACTCTATAACTCAACTTGCCGATTTTTTCATTTACTTGAGGGATTCAAGAAAATTGATGCCATCAACCATCAAGGGTTACAGAGCTATGCTGTCCTCCGTCTTCTACCATAGGGGGTAGACCTATCAAATAACCGAGACTTGTCAGACCTCCTCAAGTCCTTAGACACAGCTAAGACTAAAACCTGCCCTTGCCTGGAATTTAGATGTAGTTTTGAGGTGGTTGATGTCTCCAAAGGTACAGGCAACTGAAGATCTTTCTCTTAGAGACCTCACTAAGAAATCCCTTTTTCAGTTACTTTAGCAGCGGCAAGAGAGATTAGTGAAATACAGGCCATTGACAGGAAGTGGGTTTCACAGGAAGTATTGCTGTTTTACTCGTTCATGAATTTTCTGGCCAGTTTCGTCTCCTTCCAACCCGTGGCCTCGGTCCTTAACCATTCAGAACCTCTCCGAAGTGGCTGACCCTCTCCAGAATTGGGCTTCTTTTTTGTGCCTATTGAAATTATCAACACTTATAGCCAGAACGGCCAGCATCGGAGAGGATGTTCCTCTAACCTGTGGTGTTCAGTGAAGATCAGCAAACCTTTGTGAAGAATGCCTGGCTTTCTTGCGTCAGGGAACTCATTTTAGAGGCGCGCAGGCACATCAACGAGAGGGCATGCGCTAGATCCCGAGTCTCCCGCATTCACGAAATTAAGCTCAATAACAGCTTCAGTGGCTTTCCGTCATAATAAGTCACTTTGCAGATCACAGAGCACCTTCTGGAGGTCGAAGTCAGTGTTTGCGTCTCACTTACCTTAGGGAGGTCGATTGCGTATCCAGGACCTGTTTCGATTAGATCCGTATCGATAGCTGGCTTGGTTTTTAGAACACACTATGGGGTGGAGTTCTTTATCTTAACTTCCCCTGTGGTTTTTATGGTTGCTGAGTTAATGGGAAGCTGAGGTGCTCAGTTCACCTGGTGCCCTCCTTTCTAGTTGAGCTGCTGAGGGTATGGGAAGGGGATGTATTTAACTATTTTTAGGTTAGGTGTTGAGGCCCGTTTTTTCAGTCTAGTTTGTACCAATTCCTCAGGTAGAGCAAGGAAAGTCACCCCTTGTCTTGAGTCAGCGGTGTACTTCCCTGACTGCGGGTTGATATGGAGCAGAGTAGCTAGCAGTGCTTATGCCCAATGCCTCTGCAGGTAATGGAGCTTCAACCAGCAGCAGTACCTCCCTGCAAAAGCCCATCTACCAGGTAAGGTGACTCCTGCCCTTTTGTTGGTAGGGATCCTTAAGATACTCATGGTTAGAGTTTGATCCTTTTCTTTTTTTTTTTATGTGTGTCTTTCAATAACCCCAGTACCTCATCCCTGCCCTTCCACCTTAAATGTGGAATCAGCTTTACACAGTGTTTTACAGTAGAAGTCATTATAATGAAATGACATTTTATGATAAATGATGTTTTCATTATGCTACCAAACACTGTAACATGAGAGCCTCCTCCTCCCGCGGGAGGGCGTTATCTCAGGTTTCACTAATTGTGTACAGAGAATGAAGCAGCCTGGGTTCATGGGTATCGACCGCCTACCACCACCCCACCGGCATCCGGTGGGGTTGAGTCTCCACCAATTAGATCAGCGTTCCAAACAAAGTTTGAATTTATATCTCGGACGTGTCGATTTTAAAGAGATAAAAGCTTTTACAGTGTTCTGGTAAGTATAATGAAACATCATTTTATCATAAAAATGTCATATTTGTGTAATCATCACGAACAACCATTTAGTTCTTTTGAAAGATTTCTTCTTACTGAATTTAAATGAAAATTTTCCCTCCATAATCAGCTGATCACAGGTATTCTGTAGCATACAGTTCTATGCAGATGAAAGGAAAGAGTTGTTTCTTGGAAAACTAATTTTAGTACTAGTGTTACAGTCTACTTTTGGTCTTGTTGGCGGCACTTTGCATCACCTGTCTATCATATTTGTTTAGTCACCTTTCTATCACATTTTAACACATTCCAAGATTGACTATAGACTTTACTGTCAAGGAAACTAGTGGTTATATTCCAGTGACTTCTTGTTTATACATATATAGTTTTATAGTCAAATCTCACTTGATGTTTATATATAGGTTATAGACCAGAAGTTCACTCAATATTTTTATAAAAGGTTATAGGCCAATTTCACTAGAATCCTACAGTTTATCTTGCCATAACTAACAAATTGGGACAGCCAAACTTTATCCAGATTATTCTTGCCCAAACACCCCTACCTGACTATTTTTCTCCTTTCTAATTAGTCAACTTCCATGAGGTCCTACTATCCAGTCCTAGCTTGGTTCAGGGAAGAAAGGATTCACCATGCACCCTGGATCCCTCATTACATCCCAGGGTCCTTTCACATAGCAAAGTATATCTAAGCTAGATAAGGTATTATTATTAAATAGTTTAACAGACACTTGACTAATCAGCTCTCATAAGACTGGCCCGAAGGATTAGGATGAAATAATATCAGGTCTAGGCCAGGCACAGAACTGGGACAAATGGTCATTCATGATGAATAAATGAAAATGAAGTTTAAAAGAAACAACTGTATAACGAACATGCTTTACTGAAACATGTGTACACAATAAATACATTTGCTCGTTTCCATGCATGAAAAAAAAAAATTAAAGATTAAAAATAAAATAAAATTCCATAAAAATTAAAAATCAAAATTCAAATTACATAATTTTTCCATTAACCCTTAAACGCCGAGCCTCTACAAAAAGTGTCTGCCGCGTGCTGGCAGGGTTTGGGAGTTAGAACTGAAGCGGAAAGAAAGTTTTTTAAAAAAATCACAGCACTCTTAGTTTTTAAGATTAAGAGTTAATTTTTGGCTCCTTTTTTTCTCATTGCCTGAAGTTTAGTATGCAACCATCAGAAATGAAAAAAATATCATTATCATATATAAATATTGGAATATATGACAGCACTTAAAAAAAAATTTAATATATATTTGTATACAAATTGCACTTCAAACAAAACAGTTTAAACTAATGGGCTATTTTTTTCGTTGCATTGTACACTAAATTACGATGATTTTGGTATATAACAAATTGTAAAACGATCAAAGCGACACAGAGAAAATATTATCACAAAATGATGCATGAATTCGTAACGTGCGGACGTAAATTTTCAAAAATTCACCATAAATCTAAATATTGTGCTAGAGACTTCCCGTTTGTTGCCAAATGAAGGTAAATGATTGCATATTACTAGAATGTAAGAGTTTTAGCTTACAATTGCATTTTTCGACCATTTCGGTCGAGTCAAAATGATAAAAGTTTGAAATTTAGCACTTATCGTGATTTCTTATGAGAATATTTTCGGCTTGATAAAGCTACAACCATGAATTATTTTTTTTGTATTCTACATGAAATTGAGCACATTTTAATATATAAAACTTTATGTAACGGCTAATATAAAAAGGTGCAAAAATTACAACAAAGTGACTAAAGAAATTCTGAGATTTTCAGCAGAGTTAGCCCACGCGGAGGTAAGGAAAAAGTTTTTTTTAAAAATTCACCATAAATCGAAATATTGTGCTAGAGACTTCTCGTTTGTTGCAGAATGAAGGTAAATGATTGAATAATGCTACAGTGTAAGGTTTAGCTTTACAATTACATTTTCGACCATTTCGGTCGAAAGTCAAAAGGATTGACGAAGGTTGAAATTTTAGACACCATGATTTATATGAAAATATTTCAAGAACGATAAAGCTACAACCATGAGTTATTTTTTATTTGTATTCTAAATGAAATTGCGCACATTTTCATATATAAAAACGTTATGTAACGGCTAATATAAAACAGTGCAAAAATTATGACAAAGTGACTAAAGAATTTCTGAGATTTTCAACGAGTTAGCGCGCCCGGACGTAAGTAAAAAGTTTTTTTAATCGAAGTATTGTGCTAGAGACTTCTCGTTTGTTGTAAATGAAGGTAAATGATTGAATATTACTAGAATGTAAGAGTTTTAGCTTCACAATTTGCATTTTTTCACGACCATTTCATTGGTCAAAGTTGACAGAAGGTTGAAATTTTGGCATATTATGATTTATGAAAATATGTCAAAATTGGTAAAAGCTACAACCATGAGTTATTTTTTATTTATGTTTTATATGAAATTGCACACATTTTCATATATAAAACTTTATGTAACGGCAATAGAAAACGATTTTAAAATTACGACAGAGTGATTGGGGAATTTCTGAGATTGTTAGAGCCTGACGCCGTCTTTAAACACGTGTGTGTTCGTGTGTTCGTCGTCCATCGGGTGTGAGACGTTTGTGTCTTCACAAACAGAAACATACACACAGTTTGATACAGAGATTTGGAATTTGGAACATTATAGTACATGATTAGAGACTTGCATGGCAGTGCAAGTAGTAGTGATTGTACATACATCAAGACAACAATTATTATTATTATTGTTATTAAAATAGTTTAACCAGACCACTGAGCTGACTATCAGCTCTCATAGGGCTGGCCCGAAGGATTAGGATGGAATGACAAGTCTAGGCTAGAAGCCTAGCACTGGGACCTAATAGGTCACTTGTCAATGATGAATGAACGAAAATGAAAAGGAAATTAAAAGCTGTAAAAAGGCATACGCTTTCATACTGGAACACACTCACACAATAAATACATTTAAACTCATGCTTACATATATAATCACTAAAAAGGTATATTAAAATTCAAAATAAATTAAGTAAAATCATAAAATTTACTTGTTTTAAAATTCATTATACTGATTGATTTTTTATAGTTTACCAATTAACTCGCAGCTTCTCATGAACATTAAAATGGGTACTATCGAGAATGTTGAAGATTCTGGCAAAATTTCTTCTATCAGTCCATTTCCAAAATTTGATAATCGCTGCAGGTTGTTTTGGACATTCACACAGTGTTATAGCACTTAGCAGTACCAGCACATTACCAATTTAGGCATTTGGGAAGAGAGGGGCCACATGGACTGTTCATTAAGTGTGTCCATGTGTCAGACAGTATGGCCCTGTCGAGACAGTAATCAGAATTACTTACGGCCGTGTCTCTCTCTGATATGACGAACTCCATTTTCCAACACTGGATTTTATCTCTTTTAATTTATTATTTCCAGGTTCTTCGTTCCATATATTTTACCATTTTTTACAAGGACTGTTTTTATGTCATCTTGTATAGTCACTGATAGGATGTCTACATTTGTTCTTGTCCTTTGTGGACCCTTCTTTAGCTGCTTTGTCAGCCTCTTCATTTCCCTTAATCCCTACATGGGCAGGGATCAACATATTTCAATATTTTTTCCCTTATTATACAATTTATGGGTGAGAACTTTATATGTTGTACTGTAAGGTATCAAAGAAACGAGCAGGTAAAGTTACTGCTACTTTGTGCAGATCCAGGCAGTTTATATAAGCGGCCGACTGGCCTTGACCGCGAGGAACCAGTAGATTGACTGTGACCTGAGAATTTAGAAACAATAAACAATAATATGCAGTGAACAGTATAAATTACAACACAAACATCTGGAGACACAATATGGACTACAGTCTTGATGCCTGTGAATGAAGAAACATATGATACACAATGTGTGACATTTGTATAAATACTCATAAAGTAAAAATGGTTAAAAATCGTGACCTGGCACATTTTTAGAGTGTGACAGTGAGTTTGAAAATGGAGAGTCACCGAAAACATGTCAGCGGAGACAATTAATGGCGCCGCGAAACACTCACGCTTGACGCCAATGTGGTGACTTTACAATCTCCCAAGATGAGGGCCAGCGTCTGACTAATCCCTGTATCTGCTGGGACGCTGAAGGGTGCGACTTCTTGAGATAACGGAGGGGCTTCCGCCTGGCAGGGCTGCTGATTTGGGCGGTCCCTTCCTGAGGCGGCCACGCTTTTGGGGGTGGCGTGCTGGTGTGCGGTTGGGCGGAAGGGTGCTGCGTCGCTGTCGGGACTCTCCGACAAACGAAGAGGCCACAGGCCTTGGCGATCTGTGAAACCAGTCGTCCTTGCCGGGGAGTGCCAGCTGGAGCGCCTTGCTGTTTCGTTCAACGCGCGGAGCGGTCCCCTGGGGCTTGGTTAGTGGTGGGCCGGACGGCATCGACTCTGGTGCGAGCGTGGGTGGCGGATGACAGCTGTGGCGGCATGAGGTGGTTGCTTTGTCGTAGCAGGCGCCTGAGCGAACTTGACTGCGTCGCGGAGCCTCTGCAGTGATGAGAGTGGCGTTCGCATCAATCCGCGGGTTCTCCGGCACCCGAGGGGTTCACCACGCCAAATTTGTTCGCTGCAGATGGGTGCCGTCGGCTCTGGGGCAGTTCTCAACCCGAGAGGGGACCCACGGCAGCTGATGTTTCCAGTCACTACGGCGGTACGCGGGCCATGAGGGATGACTTTAGGGACCTGTGGAACCGTTGAGCCAGGCCCGTTGGCACGCTGGGTTACTCGCTGTGGTGGTGTGAGTGCGCGTGGTTCCAGCAGTTGAAACCAGGGGCAGACCACAACTTGGAAGGAAGAAGCGGGACCCTAGCCGGTTGTGATGGTCGGGGCGTGACGGCTAACGGTGGAAACGGGCCGGCGCGCGCTGGCGGTGGCTTCTTGCATGGGTGTGGCTTTGGGCCACCTTGTGAGCGATTACCACCACCGTCGGTATCTGGATCGCCTGATGGGAAGGGGCGCCCGACGGCGTCGTGTGGATGTGGCCAAGCGGCGCCTGGCTGTGGGAACATAGCCTACCCCGACTTCGTGTGACGACCCACCTTACTGGTCTGCGCAAGGCACTGCTTTGCCCGTGTCTGCCCACACCCGTGCCAGACAGACTTTTTAGAAAGCAGTTTGGCGTGGTCCTGCGGAGGTGTGAGGCCGTGAATTATGCTTAGGAATACCTGGCGGTGAGGCTGGAACCAGAGGCGGGGCGTGTGCTGATGTCGCCAGGCAGGCTGGGGCCGCCCGGGGCGGAGGTCGCGTCCGCCACTTGAGGGGCAGTGGCGGTGCGGTATGCTGGGGTTTCTGGGTCAGCTGACCTGTTCTCTGGCAAGGTCTGGTAATCTACACCAAGCTGCACTGCGTTCAGCTCGACTCTGGAGAGGGTGTCTGCTACGGTATTTTTCTTGCCAGGGAGGTACCTGACGGAACAGGTAAATTCGGCTATGGCTGAGAGGTGGCGCTGCTGTCTGGAAGACCATGCGTCCCCCTGCTTCGTGAAGGCGTGAACCAGTGGCTGATGGTCTGTGAAGATTGTGAAGGGCGTCCCCTCCAGGAGGAACTTGAAGTGCCGAACTGCGGTATCGCGGGATTCCCCTGTTGAAGGTGCTGTGGCGGATGCGGGATTGAACTTCTTGCTGAAAGGCGATGGGCTGGGCGCGTTGATGATTCCGCTCCCAGAACAGCACACATGGCGGCGTTACTGGCGTCTGTCGTCACCTGGAGGGCCTTGGGATCCTAGTGTGCCAAAAGCGATTTGCCTTGGCGAGGCGGCCGTCAGGAAAAGGCCTGCTGGCTGGGTCCCTAAGACCAGGGACTTGGGATTTTTGGCCTTTCCGGGACTTCCGTCAGGAGGCGTGGTGTGCAGCGATCGGGGGATGAACGCCTGTAGAAGTTTACCATCCCAAGGAACTCCTGGGCGGCCTTGATTTAGGTGGGTGACGGGAACCTGGCTACAGCTGCTACTTTCGATGTAAGAGGGTGGGCGCCTGTCGAGAGCCTGACCAGGAATTCTGCTTTCTGGACGCCCGAAGGTACGCACTTAAAGCGGACGGCACGTTCTCTTGGAGGCGCTGGAGGACTGCTGATGTGTGCTCACGGTGTTCGCTGTGAGACCTGGAAAATATGAGAATGTAGTCGGCGTAGCAGGCCTTGGGAACTAGGTCCCCCAGGATGCTGTCCACGCCAGAGCAGCTGGAAGGTGGCCCAGTTCCTCAGCCGAAGGTGGAGAAGGCGAACACATGGGACCGAAGGCCGTGATGATGGCTGTCTTGTGGTATGTCTCTGGCGCAACAGGTACCTGGAAATAAGATTTAAGAGGTCAATTTGAGTGAACTCTTTTGGCCCGTGAAAGGAGGGGCTGTGAGGTCCTGCATGTTGGGTAGAGGAGGTAGTGGTCGGGCTCTGTTGCGATGTTGAGGCCGCCTGTAGTCGCATAGGGTCTCAGAGCCGTCGGTTTCTGCACCATGTGGAGGGAGGCCCATGGACTGGAGGCTTTCCTGCAGATGCCCATCCGCTCCATCTGTGAATGCTTTTCGCCTCCTGAAGGCGCTGAGGAAGCCTCAGGAACTTACGCATGTGTCGAGGCCTTTGATCGTTATATGGTAATTTCATATGCCGTGCTTGGCTTTTTGAGGCCCGGGGACTTAGCGGCTGGGCTTAAATACCTCAGGAATTCCGACAGTAGGTGTGCATACTGGTGGGGCGGCAGCGCTGATGGTGGGAGTCTGGGTCCTTGATAGGAGAACCGGCGAAGTCGGTATCGGAGCGCTTTAGCCTCACGTCACTAGCAGGCAGTGCGCCAGAAAATCGGCCCCAGGAGTGGGGTTCCTGCGATCGCGACGATGAAGTCCAGGAGTAACTCTGGCCAGGATGGAGATCGACAGGAGGCCTGGTGCGTCAGGGAGAGGATGGGGGTTCACGTTGGCGGCCGTCAGGGCGGCGGGTCTGGTGTCTGAGGAGTGCGGTCCTCTGGATGCTGGGAAGACCGATTTAAAGCCTGGCCATGACCAGCATCATCCTGCCGGAGCTTGATTATCATGAGGGCGTAAAAACCTACTGTTTTTGAAGGCCCTGGGTTCTTCGGCTGCCATGGCCTTCTGTCCTGCTGGCCGCCACCCCGTTTTGAAGCGAGGCGAACGAGCAGAGGCGGCAGGCAGTGCAGGCGTCCTTTCCAAACCCTTGTGTGCGACGAAGCCAGGGGACTTCCATCTGCTGTGGTTGGTGGGCGTCTGTTGGTGATGGCGTTGACGGGCTGCTCTAAAAAATCCTCTTCAGCTGGGCCGAACTGACGGCTGTATGCATTTTCCAACCGCTGTGAAGCCAGTCTGTGAGATGTTAACGTAGCCATCTCCTATGAAGAGGTCCCTCGATAGGCATGGTGTAGGGGTGAGTGATCTGGTTGCGCGTGCCTCCGGGGAGTTGGCGAAAGTAGATTTCCCGTCACGAAGCTTATCTCCTGCCCCTTCTGGCCTCACTCCAAGTCTGGTAGTGACAGGAGATCCACGACCATGCTCAGCGTCTCTTGAATTGAGGTTGTGGCGTGGAGTTTATAGCAGTCGATAGCCTGGAGTGGCCCGCTCAGCGATGGAGCAGGGAGCAAGCAGAGGGAGGAACACAGCTGAGAAGGTGCTTTGTAATGCGGTGTGTGTTTGGTGTGAGAGACCCGAGTTTCTATACACGTCCTCGGAAGGGCGATTGGCTTGCTGTGTCGGCCTGTAGGATTTCGTCCGTCAGGACCGCGATTCTGAAGTGGCTTTCCACCCTGCGCAGCCACATCGATGGGTTCCCCTGCATAAACGGCGGCAGTTTTACGGTGAGGGCGGCCCGTGATTGTGTTGCCCGACGCCCGTCGTGTGTTCGAGCGCTGGTGTGGAGTTGCGGGCGCCGATGCCGGGGCGGTCTTGGTGTGATGGGAGGTAGGTAAACCTCCGAGTCACTTTGAAGGTCGCGTTTAACTGCATGAAGGAGGGATATCGGCGTCCATGCTCGCTCAGCGGCCCCTTACTGGAGTGGGGTACTCGCGTCCTTCAATCACGCGCTACCGTGTGCCGTGTGGTTCCGCTAGTGGCGCTGGTAAGTGCGCGGCGAGGAAGTCATGCGCTCAAGCGCTAATTTACTGGCGCGTGTTTAGGCAGCTAAGGCGTTTAAAATCCCTGGAACCGAGCTAGGTCGCCGTGTCGGTCGTTAATGGCTCGGGATACTCCAGGTCACGCTGTAGGTGTCAAAGCGAGCAGGTAAAGACCTGCTACTTTATTACAGTCAGGCGGTTTATATGGCAGCCGACGACGCCGGCCGCGAGAGACAATGGGGTGGCTGGGCCACCGGGGTCGAAGCAATAAACAATAATATACAGTGAACGAGTATAAATTACAACACAAAAACATGCCAGAACTACAATATGGACATTACAGTGCTGATGCACCTGTGAATGAAGAAACATGTGATACACAATGTGTGACATTTTGTATAAATACGCATAAAGTAAAAATAGTTAAATGCGTACGACCTGGCACGTTTTAAGGCGTGACTAATTGAGTTTGAAGAAAATGGGAAGTCACCAAAAGAAAGCATGCTCAGCGAAGGAGACTTAATTAATGGCGCAGCCAGAGGAACACTACGCCGGCGCCAATGTGGTGACTTTACGAAGTACAATATTGTTTTTATTATAGCTTTGAATATTCCTGCTGCACGCTTCTGAGTCACTATAAATTACAAAGAACCATTATATGAGACTACTCTAATTATTTTTATGGCTGAATACTATTGCACATAATTCAGCTGCTTAAATATTGAGCATTTTCTGGTAGAGAGAGCAGTACATTTTGTCTTGGGATACTGCAGCATATCCACTCCATATTATTGACTTGATCCGTCAGTATATTGCATAATGTGGACCTTTTCAGATTATGTGTTCTACTGCATGTTGTCTATGGTATTCTGGAGTACATGAATGACTTTTTGATAAATATTTCAAGTGTGTGCAAATTCTCATTTTATTCACTGCCCAAGGAGGAGGTAATTTTAATATTAAAGGAAATTGTATATTTATATTTAGCGACTCGAACAATCTCCTAGCTCTAATTGGGAAAAGTGGAGGATGATTATTTATAAGCATGTCTCTTAATCCAAATAAATTTTTGGTTGGAGAATCGTTTGTCTGAATTCTCAGAGCACTCTTCATTGTTATTAGCTGTCCATGGAGAGACAGAGAAGATGTTGGTGATGATCGAAAAGCTCCTGAACATATTCTAAGACCTTCATTATGAACTGGGTCTACCGTTTTCAGCATTGCGTCTGATGCCAGACTTGCATGTTTCACTTCCACTTGTCCCAACGATGAACGGCACTTTGTTGCTTTATACAATAAAGTGAGGTATGTCTATCGGCTCTAAGTAGTGTTCGATAGTTTTTAATTAGGTTTTTAATGCTCTTTTACATTTTGTTCGTATGTTATGTCGGGAAACTTCAGTTTAAGAGAGTGAGTATCAAATACCAAACCCAAAATTTTTACTGTTTGGGCAATTGGTATGGAATGATTTCTGATTTTTCCCAAATCTATTTCTTCACCTTTTTCCTTTTATTTTATAAAACATTACTACTTGAGTCTTTATAGAAATTTTGAAGCCTACAGATGGAAGGCTATTTCATCTAATTTTACTATAGTTTATTAATCGCTCTGCATGTTTTTATGCGAATGCTGAATAATGCTCCATGGCAAAATCATCCCCTATGTACAAAGATTACTTTTAATTCAATAGGTAGATTATTACTAATATCATTTATTGCTAAAGCCCAAACAGTGTGCCATTAAGGAGGACCTTCAGCAACGGAACACCACTTTCAAGTGAAATGTGCTTGACAATACATCATCAATTCTCACTTGAAAAGTGCGATTTATCAAGGATTTTGGATAAACCTAGGTAAATATCCACAGATGTTATTTCATGAAAAGTTTGGATAAACCTACAGGTAAATGTCCACTGGATATTTATTTTTATGTAATGTTTTTAATGCTGCATACCTCCATGTAGTATCATATGCGCACTGGTGTCAAAAAACACGGCTATAGTAATTTGTTTTCGTTCAAATCCTCTTCGTATGTGGTCTTCCAAGTTGAATAGAGAATCCAGTGTCGATCTGTTCATTGTATTAGGTGGTGGGAGTCAAAATTTTGTTTTCTCGGAATCAGTGTCGATCTGTTACATTGGCATTAAATTGAGTGGGAGTCAAAATTTTGTTTTCTCAGAATCAGTGTCAGAGTCTGTTACATTGTGACCCAAATTGGTGGGAGTCAAAATTTTGTTTTCTCAGAATCAGTGTCGATCTGTTACATTGCTGACCCAAATTAATTAGAAGTCAAAATTTTGTTTTCTCGAATCAGTGTCGATCTGTTGTTGTGACCCCAAATTGAGTGGAGTCAAAATTTTGTTTTTCTCGTATGTGCCATATTGGTGACATTTACCATTTTTTCTAGTAATCTGCATAGACAACTAGTTAAAGAAATTGGTCTGTAATTGTTTGATACTGGGATCTTTTCAGGTTTGAGTTGGATTATTATTATTAAAGAGAGAAAGTAGGTTTAACCAGACCACCAGGCGACTTTCTACCGGCTCTCATAAAGACTTCTTGAGATTTGATTAAAATGGAGTCAAGGTCTGAAGTCAAGCGCTAGGACCCAATAGATCATCCGATACAAAGATGAATGGTCAAAATTAAATTAAAACTGCACATAGGTACATCCTCTCATAATGTCACATTTACTCGAGCTTCCTTACATATACAAAACAGTATATTAAATTCAGAATATAAATTAAACAATATTTAAAAATTTTCTCTTTTTATGAAATTCAAATGTTAAAAGGGTTTTCCTTAACTTTTTATTGTACTTATTTTTATATTTTGTTAATTAAATTACAGTTCTTAAAGAACATCAAAATTGTAATGATTGAAAATGTGAAAGATTAATAAAGAATTTCTTTCACTGATCTATTTCAAAAGTAGACATTTGTTGTCCAGATCATACTTTGGACATTCACATAACACAGCCCATCTGACAGGTGTATTACTCTGCATTCTGAGCACTCAGGAGCAGGCCATGTGGGCTTAACTCATTAGGAGTACCCATGTGTCAGACAGTATGGCCTATTCTGGGAGCATGTTAAAATTACTTGTGCGTGTCTCTTTGATATGATGAACTCCATTTTTAACATTAGGTTTTATTTCTTTCAGTTTATTACTTTCAGGTTCTTCATCCCATATATATTGCCATTTATTTATGATACCCATTTTTAAGTGCGTTGCATAATCAGTAACAGGGATATTCACATTTGATCTTGTCATGTGAGTTGCTGCTTTAGCTGCTTTGTCTGCATCTTCATTTCCTCTGATCCCTACATGCGCAGGGATCAACATATTCTACATTTTTTCATTATTATTTATAATTTATGAGAGATATAATTTAATTTGTTGTACTATATTATTATTTGATTTGTAACTTTGAATAACTTCTATGGCCTTTGTGAATCACTGAAAATCACAAAATTATTGAATGATTCTTTAATTATTTTTATAGCTGATGCAATTCCATACAATTCTGCTGTAAATACGAAGCATTATTAGGAAGAGAGAACTGATAAGTTTTGTCTTGGGACACTGCAGCATATCCCACTCCGTGTTCGGTTAGATCCAATTGTATATATTGCGTAATGTGGACCTTTTCCGGTTTATATGTCTCTATTAGCCATGCTGTCATGGTGTTCTGTTGTATATGAGTTACTTTTGGCAATGCTTGAGGTGTGTGCAAATTCTCGTTTTTATTCATTGTCAGGAGGTGATTTTACTATTACAGGCACTTGTATTTATATTCAGCAGCTCAAACAATCTTCTAGCTCTAATTGGGAAGGTGGTGGATGGTTGTTTATAAATTGCATCTCTTAATTCAAATAATTTTTTGGTTGGAGAATACTAGTTTGAATTCTTAAAGCACTTTCATTGTTACTAGCTCTCTATGGAGAGCAAAGGCAGTTCTACATTCACTTGTAACGATGATTTTGGTGATGATCTAAAGAAGCTCTAGGCATATTCTAAGGCCTTCTTGTGAACGAGTTAACATTTTCAGAGCTGCGTCAGATGCCGAGAGCCATATCTTCCTTCCATAATCAATGATAGACAGAACTGTTGCCTTATACAGCACAGTAAGGGTATGTCTATCAGCTCCCCAGGTAGTGTTCGATAGTTTTCTAATTAGATTTAATGCTCTTTTACTTTTAGATTTCCTTGTATTGTGGGCTCTCATTTCAGAAGTGGGTATCAAGTAATCCCAAAAATTTTGCTGTTTGTGAATTGGTATACTATGGTTTGATTTTAAATCTATTTCTTCACCTTTTTCCACTTTTTATTTTATAAAACATAGTTGCTTGAGTTTTATCTATGGAAAATTTAAAGCCTACAGATAGGAGCCCATTCATCTATTTTTACTATGCTTTTATTAATGATTCGTTCTGCATGTTTTATTCGGGATTTCAGATAATATGGCAAGGCATCATCCATGTACAGGTTACTTTTAATGACGGTAAGGTAAAGACTTTTACTGATATCGTGGTGCTAAAGTAAACAGTGTTCATAAGGACCTTCCATATTGGAACATCATTTTTTCAAGTGAAATGTTCTAGACAGATCATCATCAATTCTCACCTGAAAAATTGCAGTTTGTCAAAGTTCTGTATAAACCCAGGTAAATGTCCACGGATATTTGTTGTTTGTAAAGTTTTAATGTAGCATACCTCATGTGGTATCGTATGCCTTTTCAATGTCAAAGGCAGCTACAGTAATTTGTTTTTCGTTCAGAACTATACCATTATATGGTCTTCTAAGTTACAGAAGAGAATCCATTGTGGATCTGTTACACTGTGGCCAAACTGAGTGGGAGTTTAAATTTTTATTTTTCTCAGATGTGCCATGTTAGTCGAGCATTTACCATTTTCTCTAAAATTTGCATAAGCAGCTTGTTTTAGAAGTACTCTGTAATTATTTACATTGGGATCCTTTCAGGGATTTAGGGGATAAGGTATTATAGCTTTACGCCATTCATTTTGGAAATACATTTTCAAGCCATAAATGATTATAAAACTCTAATAAAAGTATGACTTTGCCAAAGGTGCTAAGTGGCTGATGCATCCTCAGGAAAACAAATATTGTCACACTCCAGGGCATATTTATTGCTGTTCAGAGCATATTCCATCTCTGACACTTTTAAATTTTCTATTATAATATCATATCGTCAATTGTTTCAAATTTGTTATTAATTCTATTTTATTTTTTTGTGCGGAAGTGTTCATCTAAATTCTTATCTACTTATATTTATAAATTTTCTCCTGATTATATTACTTATTTCTTTTGGATCAAGTGTTCTTTTCCATCTTTTAATATGTGTAGCTTTTTTCTCTGGTATATTTAGCAATATTTATGCTTAGAAATTCGTGTTAGTATGGAATTTCACCAGGTGATTACAGGGCCGAGCTCAGAAACATACACAGAGTTTGATACAGAAGATTTGTTGGAACATTATGAGTACATGATTAGAAAGCTTGCATGGCAATGCAAGTAGTGGTGATTGTACATACATCAAGACAACAATTATTATTATTATTAAAATAGTTTAACCAGACCACTGAGCTGACTATCAGCTCTCATAGGGCTGGCCCGAAGGATTAGGATGGAATGACAAGTCTAGGCTAGAAGCCTAGCACTGGGACCTAATAGGTCACTTGTCAATGATGAATGAACGAAAATGAAAAGGAAATTAAAAGCTGTAAAAAGGCATACGCTTTCATACTGGAACACACTCACACAATAAATACATTTAAACTCATGCTTACATATATAATCACTAAAAAGGTATATTAAAATTCAAAATAAATTAAGTAAAATCATAAAATTTACTTGTTTTAAAATTCATTATACTGATTGATTTTTTATAGTTTACCAATTAACTCGCAGCTTCTCATGAACATTAAAATGGGTACTATCGAGAATGTTGAAGATTCTGACAAAATTTCTTCTATCAGTCCATTTCCAAAATTTGATAATCGCTGCAGGTTGTTTTGGACATTCACACAGTATATGCTTAACTGTTACCAGCACATTGCAATGTGGGCATTTGGGAAGAGGGCCACATGGACTCTTCATTAAGCGTCCATGTGTCAGACGAGTATGGCCTATTCGAAGACGTGTCAGAATTACTTGTGCGTGTCTCTCTCTCTGATATGACGAACTCCATTTTCCAACACTGGATTTTATCTCTTTTAATTTATTATTTTCAGGTTCTTCGTTCCATATATTTTGCCATTTTTTTTACAAGGACTGTTTTTATATATTTTGTATAGTCACTGATAGGGATGTCTACATTTGTTCTTGTCATGTGGACCGCTTCTTTAGCTGCTTTATCAGCCTCTTCATTTCCCTTAATCCCTACATGGGCAGGGATCCAACATATTTCAATATTTTTTTCCCTTATTATACAATTTATGGAGTGAGAACTTTATATGTTGTACAATATTTTTTTGATTATAGCTTTGAATAGCTTCTATAGCACTTCTGGAGTCGCTATAAATTACAAAATTATTATATGAGACTTCTCTAATTATTTTTATGGCTGATACTGTTGCACATAATTCAGCTGTAAATATTGAGGCGTTTTCTGGTAGAGAGAACTGATACGTTTTGTCTTGGGATACTGCAGCATATCCCACTCCGTATTGTGACTTAGATCCGTCAGTGTATATTGCATAATGTGGACCTTTTCGGATTATGTGTTCTACTGCATGTTGTCTATGGTAGGCTATTCTGGAGTACATGAATGACTTTTTGATAAATATTTCAAGTGTGTGCAAATTCTCATTTTATTCACTGCCCAAGGAGGAGGCAATTTTAATATTAAAGGAAATTGTATATTTATATTTAGCGACTCAAACAATCTCCTAGCTCTAATTGGGAAAAGTGGAGGATGATTATTTATAAGCACGTCTCTTAATCCAAATAAATTTTTGGTTGGAGAATCGTTTGTCTGAATTCTCAGAGCACTCTTCATTGTTATTAGCTGTCCATGGAGAGACAGAGAAGATGTTGGTGATGATCGAAAAGCTCCTGAACATATTCTAAGACCTTCATTATGAACTGGGTCTACCGTTTTCAGCATTGCGTCTGATGCCAAGCCACATATTTCACTTCCATAATCAACGATAGACAGCACTGTTGCTTTATACAATAAAGTAAGCGGGTATGTCTATCGGCTCCCAAATAGTGTTCGATAGTTTTTAATTAGGTTTAATACTCTTTTACATTTTGATTTCATGTATGTTATGTGAGCTTTCCAGTTTTAGAGTATCAAATACCAAACTTCAAAAATTTTACTGTTTGGCCAATATGGAATGATTTCTGATTTTAAATCTATTTCTTCACCCTTTTTTCCACTTTTATTTTTATAAAACATTACTGTTTGAGTCTTTTGCATAGAAATTTTGAAGCCTACCGAGCCCATTCATCTAATTTACTATAGTTTTATTAATGATACACTCTGCATGTTTTATGCGAGATAATAATATATGGCAAAATCATCCATGTACAAGTTACTTTTTAATTCCAATAGGTAGATTATTACTAATATCATTTATTGCTAAAGTAAACAGTGTGCCATTAAGGACGCTTCCTTGTGGAACACCACTTTCAAGTGGAAATGTACTTGACAATACATCATCAATTCTCACTTGAAAAGTGCGATTTGTCAAAGTTTTGGATAAACCTAGGTAAATGTCCACGGATGTTATTTTCATGAAAAGTTTTGGATAAACCTAGGTAAATGTCCACAGATGTTATTTTTATGTAATGTTTTTAATACTGCATACCTCCATGTAGTATCATATGCCTTTTCAGTGTCAAAAAACACGGCTATAATAATTTGTTTTCGTTCAAATCCTCTTCGTATGGGGTCTTCCAAGTTAGATAGAGAATCCAGTGTCGATCTGTTACATTGTGACCCAAATTGAGTGGGAGTCAAAATTTTGTTTTCTCGGAATCCAGTGTCGATCTGTTACATTGTGACCCAAATTGAGTGGGAGTCAAAATTTTGTTTTCTCGGAATCCAGTGTCGATCTGTTACATTGTGACCCAAATTGAGTGGGAGTCAAATTTTGTTTTCTTATATCTGTTACATTGACCAAATTTAGTGGGAGTCAAAATTTTGTTTTCAGAATACAGTGTCTAGTGGGAGTCAAAATTTTTGTTTTTCAGAATCAGTGATCTTACTGCATTGTGACCCAAATTGAGGGAGTCAAAATTTGTTTTCTCGGAATCAGTGTCGATCTGTTACATCTAGTCAAAATTTTGTTTTCTCAGAATCAGTGTCTCTGTTATGACCCCAAATTGAGTGGGAGTCAACATTTGTTTCTCGTATGTGCCATGTTAGTCGAGCATTTACCATTTTTTTCTAGTAATGCATAGACAACTAGTTAAAGAAATTGGTCTGTAAAAATTACTGGGATCTTTTCCAGGTTTAGGGATTGGATTATTATTAAAAGTTTAATCCAGACCACTGAGCTTTGACTTTCAGCTCTCATGGGGCTGGCCGAAGGATTTGATTAAAATACTAGGTCAAGGTCTGAAGTCAAAGGACCCAATAGATCATCCAATACAAAGATGAATTAATTAAAATGAGATTAAAAACTGCACATAGGTACATCCTCTCATACAATAAATACATTTACTCAGACTTCTCTTACATACATACTAAAACGGTATATTAAAATTCAGAATATAAATTAAACAAAATTTTAAAAAATGTTCTCTTTTGTAAAATTCAAATGTTAAAAGGTTTTTCATATTTTTATTATTTACTTATTTTTATATTTTGTTAATTAAATTACAGTTTTTCAAGAACATGAAAATTGGAATGATTGAAAATGTGAAAGATTGACAAAATTTCTTTCACTGATCTATTTCAAAAGTAGACATTTGTTGTCGGTCATACTTTGGACATTCACATAACACATGTCTGACTGTTATTATTACCCTGCATTCTGAGCACTCGGGAGCCGGGCCATGTGGGCTGCTCATTAAAGTGCCCATGTGTGTCAGACAGTATGGCCTGGCCTATTCTGAGGCGTGTTAAAATTACTTGTGCATGTCTCTCTCTCTGATATGATGAACTCCATTTTTTTAACATTAGGTTTTATTTTTTCAGTTTATTACTTTCAGGTTCTTCATCCCATATATATTGCCATTTATTTATGATACCCATTTTTATGTGAGTTACATAATTGTAACAGGGATATTCACATTTGATCTTGTCATGTGAGTTGCTGCTTTAGCTGCTTTGTCTGCATCTTCATTTCCTTTGATCCCTACATGCAGGGATCCAACATATTTCTACATTTTTTCCATTATTATATAATTTATGGAGATATAATTTAATTTGTTGTACTATATTATTTTTTGATTTGTAACTTTGAATAGCTTCTATAGCTTCTTGAATCACTAAAAATCACAAAAATTATTGAATGATGATTCTTTAATTATTTTTATAGCTGATGCAATTCCATACAATTCTGCTGTAAATACAGAAGCATTATTAGGAAGAGAGAACTGATAAGTTTTTGTCTTGGGACACTGCAGCATATCCTCCCGTGTTCTGATTTAGATCCATCTGTATATATTGCGTAATGTGGACCTTTTCGGTTTATATGCTCTATTGTATGCTGTCTATGGTGTTCTGTTGTATATGAGTTACTTTTGATAAATACTTGAGGTGTGTGCAAATTCTCATTTTATTCATTGTCCAGGAGGAGGTGATTTACTATTACAGGCACTTGTATATTTATATTCAGCGACTCAAACAATCTTCTAGCTCTAATTGGGAAAGGTGGTGGATGGTTTGTTTTATAAATACATCTCTTAATTCAAATAATTTTTGGTTGAGAATCACTAGTTTGAATTCTTAAAGCACTTTTCATTGTTACTAGCTCTCTATGGAGAGACAAAGGCAGTTCACCACATTCAACTTGTAACGATGATTTTGGTGATGATCTAAAGGCTCCTGAGCATATTCTAAGGCCTTCATTGTGAACAGGGTCTAACATTTTCAGAACTGCGTCAGATGCCGAGCCATATACTTCCTTCCATAATCAATGATGGACAGAACTGTTTGCCTTATACAGCACAGTAAAGGGTATGTCTATCGGCTCCCCAAGTAGTGTTCGATAGTTTTCTAATTAGATTTAATGCTCTTTTACTTTAGATTTTACATATGTAATGTGGGCTCTCCAGTTCAAGTGGGTATCAAATACTAATCCCAAAAAATTTTGCTGTTTGGCCAATTGGTATACTATGGTTTCTGATTTTTAAATCTATTTCTTCACCTTTTTTCCATTTTTTATTTTTATAAAACATGATTGCTTGAGTTTTATCTATGGAAAATTTAAAGCCTACAGATGAGCCCATTCATCTTTTTACTTGCTTTTATTAATGATTCGTTCTGCATGTTTTATTCGGGATGCTGAATAATATATGGCAAAATCATCCATGTACAGGTTACTTTTAATGCCAGTAGGTAGACTTTTACTGATATCATTAATTGCTAAAGTAAACAGTGTTCCACTAAGGACGCTTCCCTGTGGAACATCATTTTCAAGTGGAAATGTTCTAGACAGATCATCATCAATTCTCACCTGAAAATTGCGGTTTGTCAAAAAGTTCTGTATAAACCTAGGTAAATGTCCATGGATGTTGTTGTTTTGTAAAGTTTTTAATATAGCATACCTCCATGTGGTATCGTATGCCTTTTCAATGTCAAAAAGACAGCTACAGTAATTTTGTTTTTGTTCAAACCTCACGTATATGGTCTTCTAAGTTACAGAGAATCCAATGTGGATCTGTTACACTGTTGACCCAAACTGAGTGGGAGTTAAAATTTATTTTCTCGAATGTGCCATGTTAGTCGAGCATTTGTTTCTCTAAAAATTTTTAAGCAGCTTGTTTAAGAAATTGCTCTGTACTATTTACATTTGCTGGGATCCTTTCAGGTTTCTTATGCTTTTCGCCATTCATTTGGAAATAAATTTCAACCATAAATGATTATAAAATTGTATGACTTTCAAAAGGTGCTAAGGGTTGATCATCTTATGTTCCAGGACATATTTATTTGTTGGCATATTCCATCTCTGTCATACTAAATTTTCTATTAAAGGAGAATGAAAATCTATTTCTGGGAGGGGATGGTGAAATAATCCATTTTATAGGTAATTCCGTTTTACCAGAGAAAAGCTAAATGCAAAGCTGGGGTTACTACCCCAGAGCACTCAGAAATGGAGTCACCTGAGGGTGATTGTCACAATTTATAAAGAATCCCAATGTCAAAAAATGATTATACAAGCCCATGCACTTCTCGCGGACTGTACGCAGAGCAACACCCGCATTCCATGTTGCACCCACCCCACTAGAATGATGTTTACCATGGGAGGGAGAGTGAAAACGGGTGGGTCAGACATGGGCCTCTCAGAAAATTTTTCCTTTGTCAAAATCCTTTTTCTGGTCAGCCAGGAAATAATAACAGAGAAATAAATATCACTCTTATGCTATTAAAGACTTAAAATAGAGCGTTGAAAAGGGGAAATTCACCTGAACATTCAGTCGAATTCAAGATGAATTCATAATGAAAATAATGTATATTAAGAGCATGAGCTTTGGAATTGAACCTGAATGAGGTTTGTATTAAATAAATTTGCTGAATGGTTATTTACGGCTTATCCAGAAATAATATATATCGTCAATTGTTTCAAAATTTATTGTTATTAATTCTATTTTATTTTTTTGTGCGGAAGTGTTCATCTAAATTCTTATCACTACTTATATTTGCTAAATTTTCTCCCATTATATTACTTATTTCTTTTGGATCAAGTGTTCTTTTCCCATCTTTTAATTGGCATGTCTAGGTGGTTTGACATGGCCACTATTTATTTTCCTAGAATTTTCCCATATTTTTTGTATGGTAGTATTATTAGAGAGATCTGATGTATTTCCTCCATGAAATGATTCTCCTTGAATTACTTCTTTTAAATTTTGCAGATATTTTGTTGTATACAGGCTTTAATGTATCAATTTCTAGTAATAATACAGTCATTTTTTGTAAAAGTTCTTTCTAACATCAGTAATTTTTGTTAATTTTATTGAACTTTCTATTTAAATTATCTAATCGTCTCCTATTGAGTGTTTCATATTAATTAATTCTGTTAACTCATCAGACCACCAGGAACTTTTTGTTTTGTTGGATGGGGTTTTGACTTTGTATTGCTTTATCAGCAATTTTAATAAATCAAAAAGAAATTTATTAGTTTCATTATGGTCTTTTAAATTATTCAAATTATGGGATATTTTTAATGCATTCAATGATCGCTCAATCTGCTGTATAAATGTTATAGTAGGGACATGTTTTGCAGGATTATTTGAAAAAAAAATTAATAGTTGGGAAATAATAAGTGTTCAAGTCATCAACTGTATTCCAAGCCAATCTGTCAACTATGCTTGTTGTACATAAAGATAAGTCTACAGAAAAATGTTCCATGTGTTTTGAAAAAATAATGGAACTAATATCTTATCATTTATACAGCACATGTTGTTGGAATCCATGAACTCTTCTATTTTACTACCTATTCTATTTGAGTTTGTACAATGACAGTCCCATATTGGGTTGAAGATCGTTAAAATCACCGATAATCTTGGTTCCAGTAAATCTTTAAGTTTATCAATATCTAATTTTATTAGGTTGGTTATATAAGTTATAAATTATGTAATTATCATTTTTATTCGTATTTTAATACTTGACATTTTTAAGTCATTAAAAACTTCATTTACTCTAGAAGAAGAATACTTAGTTTTTCAACATCAATTCGCTAGCAGCCATCTAAATAATATATTCTTCTCTAGATAATAAATCTGGGTAATTTTTTGTTGATAACTGTTTTGTTGACATGTTGTCTATCATTGGCTCATATTCTTTAGTAATCGTTGTATTTCTCCCAAATGTAATCTGGTCTGTAGACCATTTACGTTCCATTGTATAACTCAATTGAAAGTATTACGTTAGTGTGTTCATGTGTTATTTTCTTTTTTGGATCATCAATTTGCATTTTTCTAAAATCCTATTTACAATTTATTTGTTTTTCTTTTATAAGACATTTTGTCCAATATTATTATTATTATTTTCTGAGTATTAAGCTAGTAGATTCTTTATTCATCTGTAACTTATAAATTTGTATGTGTTTCCAAACTGAATCTTTTGTTATGCTTTCATTTTGTTACAGTTCAATGTGATTCACAAAATCCATAAATGTTAAATCAATGTATCGTTTTTCATTTACTCTTGTAATACAATTATTTGGTGATTAAATTAATCTCTTCTCCCATCACATAATCATTTTTGTCAATGGTTTGATAAATACTATTTCTTTGATGTTAAAGTCTTTTTTCCATTGGTTTTTTATTATTTAAGGAACAAAGGTACATCTTCTTATTTTTTGGTTTATGTTCTTTCTTGGGGGTCTCCAGCCTTTTTATTTTAATGGATGTATCTCTAATAATAGTTGGTTTTGTTGGTCTTGGGTGGAGTTCTCTCTAAAGGTCTCTTTTTTTCTTTAGTTTCTAATTCATCATAGCTATCTTTTAATATTTTAAGTGTAATATTGTCTTCTAGTGATTCTATTTCTAATAAAATCTCTCAAATGAATTTGAGCAAAGATTTGTATACATTTCTTGGTCCTTTGCTATATTAGTTTCTTAAGGAGCAAAGTGGTCATTTTCTCTGAGACAGTACCTATCAGGGTTTTGTTACTCTTATCTATTTCCATCTTTGTTTCACTGTTTGACCTAGTTACAGTATAATAAAAAACAGTCGTTTCTGACATAGCAGGATCATGCATTCCTCTAACTTTCAGTTCTAATTTGGCTTCTTTTATAGGCATTCCTGTCCTTTCCTGAATTAATTCTAATTCTATATTGTACATATAATACACACACTCCTTAGATCTTGCATGGTGATTTTGTCCACAGGTAACACATTTCGGTTCACCACACTTCCACTGTGTGGTATGTTTGTCAGATCTACAATATGCACATGCAGATTTATTACAACAATTTTCCTTGTATGTCCATACGTTACTACAGTATTGGCACTGTTGTGGTTTTTGGAACATATGGTCTCAGTTCTCACTTTGGTTTGAGATTTTAATTTTCAAAAGGTAATTCATGGCCTTCAAATTTTATCTTTGCTATTCTTAGTGTTTTCCATTTACTCCATCTACTGGCTATGTTATATATTTCACAATCTTGTACAATGTTATACCGTTTTTAAGGGAATGCAACAATATTTCTTTTTCTGTTGGTTTTCATCATTATCAAAGTACTATGGTACCCTGTTTACACTATTCATATTGTCATGTTTTTATATGTGGTTTTTATATTGTCAATATTTTTATAGTTAAGTAATTTTCTGATTGATTTCTTGTTGTGGTTTCTATCAACCACATCTGATCTTTTACTTGTCTGAATGACATTTCAGTAGTTGAATGTCGATTCAACAGGAAGTTTTTTAATTTCAATGCCGATATTTTCTTCTCTGTTTCTAAGGTAAGGAATCATGACCAACTTCCACTTCCAAAGAGGGAGTCGAAGTGAGCCAAGGTTGGGTTAAGATATCTGCTTTTTTTGGTTTGCTTTTTATTGGAGCATAGGGCTACAATGTAATTACATTATTTTTTTCTGATTTCTCCAGAGAGGTTGTCAGAGGAGGTTCCAGCAGTCATCAACTGTGCCGAGTCGCTACCATCAAAGGGTCCAGGGGTACTTAAATCTTTAACACTACTAAGCATAAAGACTGAAAAAAAAAAAAATAAATAAACCTGAAAACCTTAAAAATATATCATCAGCCTTTCATGGAGTTTATTCTTCTACCAATGGTACAAGTGAGAACTGACTACCAAATGTCCGCTCCCTACCCTACCCAACAGGGGATGGCACAACATGAATAGAGTGGCCCAAGTGTAAGCCAAACCCGCTTGCTAGGACTGAGAGTATTTCAAGAGTACAATCGTCCCCATCCTAACCATAGCATGGGTAAACCGGATAGAATCCCTAGAGTCCTATCCCTAGAACCAGACCCCCCTGGAATCCGTGGTCTAGCCCTAAAGAATAGTTCCGCCTTTGGGCTATCAATCTGATAACTCTCAGGTCTGAACATTATCGGGCAGCTGATGGTCCTACCACA
This sequence comes from Macrobrachium rosenbergii, assembly GCF_040412425.1. Lineage (NCBI taxonomy): Eukaryota > Metazoa > Arthropoda > Malacostraca > Decapoda > Palaemonidae > Macrobrachium > Macrobrachium rosenbergii. Next base: position 32,000,350 of record NC_089770.1, on the reverse strand, counting down.
GTTCTCATTGTTTAGCTTCGGACATAAACCCAATTCCAGCTATGATATCTTTTCCTATTTATCAGGTCCTATAAATTTTAGCAAAAGTGGAAAGTTCCACAAAAATTAATCCAAACAAATATATAATGGCATTTGGGACTCTTAGACTCAAACCTGGGGAACAGATTCCTGGGGTTATATATATATATATATATATATATATATATATATATATATATATATATATATATATATATATATATATATATATATATATATATATATATATATATATATATATATATGTATGACTATATGTATGTGTATGTATGTATACACACACATCTCGTCATAAATTATGCATCTACAAGAATCAAATTGAATGAGTATTCGAGGTGACTTTTCAAGCATAACACAGGATTGAAGCTAGCTTACTTGTTCCTTTAGAATGAACGAGATTCAGTATGTAATTTCCCAGATTGCTTTCATTCAATTTCTTGGAAAGTTAACAATTAAGTAGAACTGTGTTACACGCTTTCTCGGATAGAATTTTGGGATGAGTTTGCTTGCCATAAGTTCATCACCTCCCTACAAACAACTAACTATGGATGACTTTAATAGTCATTACCAAAATGACATAGTCAGAACTTGCTGCCATCTAATCAGTCATTACCAGCTTATGTCCAATATTCAGTATCCAATTTATCATTTTTAATCATTACATAAGAGTGCAAAAAACTTAACACTTTTGTCAAGACACAAAATGAAGAAACTGCTTTTTGTATTTATTATCCCAAAGTAAACTTGACTGACTGATTATTTTCTAAACTATACAATAGATGGTACAGAGCCAGACACTCCATGATCATTTTGATGATCCTCGTGGAATCCTCCAAATCTGCTCAACTGATGTATTTGATATCCAAAATAGTACCACGGCAAGCTGTTCAGAGCCAGGCACTCCTGCATGATGTCACTGATTTCTCTAATAAATGCCTCCTGACTACTTGACTTAATAGTTAAAATAGCGCGACAAAGCTGTACAGAGCCAGGCACCCCATGGTGGCACTGGTATTTCTACTAAACAGAGCAGAGCAGAGCAGAGCAGAGTAGAGCAGAGCAGCACAGAACAGAAATGAGGTCACGTCAGATGTTATACAGACAGAAGGAAGGCCAGACGAAGGAAGGGTTTTGAAGGGAAGTTTCCCGGAGGAGAAATGCTTTCCCACAACAACACTCAGCCCAGGTGTTGCCGGAACAGTTGATGATAATGTCAATGTGTTAGTTTATCTGTTGCTGTCTATTCAATTCCTTTTCATGAGGGTAAACAACGAGGTGTTAATGATATACTTATCCTCAGGAGCTTCCTCAACAAGAATGTCATCTCCCCACTTCCTGTCGCTCGCAAACAGGCTCAACTACTTTCTCTGGATTTTATGGGTTTGTAATAGGTGTGCCAGATAAAAATACTCGCTTGTTAAATGGTAGTTATCACAGCATGCTTACTTATTTGGATGTAATCAGTCGGTAGTTAAGGGGGAGGGGAAAGGTTCAAGAGTACGCCATAGAGCCTCACTGCAAAGATCTTAAGGGAACCCTCATCATAATTTATGTTCGGGTTCAAGGTTTTTTATTTACCATATTTGTAAAAAGAGTCAAGTTCGTACTTCAAATCAAGTACGGATGTGCGCACACAATATTTTGTTTTAATTTTAGAGATTACCTTGGACGAAAAACAATTGTTTGAAAATTCCTAAAAGAAAAGTAACTTCGAAAACCATTCAAGAGTAAGAGTAGTAACTCTGAAAACCATTCAAGAATAAGAGTATTCATATATATATATATATATATATATATATATATATATATATATATATATATATATATATATATATATATATATATATATATATATATTTATATACATATACATATATATAATCTGAAAAATTTTAGTTAGCAGCAGTGAAGTACTCTACAATGAGCCTACTGTCTTGCTACAACACGGTATAAGCCAAATCCAGCTCTAAGTCCCTCAGAACTAAGGGTGAATGTTGGGATTCACGGCCGAAATTTCCTCCCTATAAGGTCTGAGTCTGGCAGCAGAAACACCGCATGGGACAGTCCTAGCCGGCCAATCATGTGCTGCCTCTCACCTGCCATTGTTTACACTTGCTGCGCCAGCCAATCAGGCGTCCCAGCTTAAACTCGGTGTGGCTAGCACGTGTACCCAGTTAAAGATTCCATCATAACACTTGAGAGACGCGCATGTTTTGATTAAGCTCCTTATTTTTGGTGCTTTATTGGTAAATTAGAGCTAATAATGGATTTATCTAGCTCTGACAGTGAAAGTGCCAGGTTCATCCAGCCCCGGAAGAGGTCATGTAAGCCAGAGACATGGAAGCGAAACATTAATAAGCGTAAAAGAGACTCTGGTGACGGATACGTTAGCAGTAGCAAAACTCAGAAACAAGTTGCAGCACGAAAGGTGGGCCCACCGTGTAACTAAGAAAAAGTGTTTTTCAAAGTGTTGGCGCTGATTACGTGAATAGCTTATTTTCTGAGTATCATAAGCTCGATTATAATGGGCAATCTCATTACATCCATTCTCATGCTTCGAATGTTCCTGTGAAAAGGGTGCGAGTGAAAGATAGGGAGAGTAGGCGAAGGTTAAGTTATGAACACAGTGTTACAGTACACAGTGAAAAAGTGCAAGTATGTAAGCAGGTTATTTTAAGCATTCATGGGATTAATGAAGGCAGGGTTCATTAGGTTATGGGAAAAAGTAGCAAGCCATGGCTCCGGAATTCTGGTGGATGACATGAGGGGGACAAAAGAACCCCATAACAAAACTTCTGTGGAGGCCAAGGCGTCTGTTGGTAACTTTATTGATGCCCTACCGACATGCACATCGCTTTATTCGAGGGCCGTGAGTCTTTTCCGACGCTACATGCCACCTGGGATGACGAAAGTCAGTATTTACAGAGCTTATGTAGACCGAATGAAAGAGAAGGGTATGCAACACCTCCTAGTATCTGAGAAAGTTTTTTTTGGTATTCTTAATGTATACAACATCGGTATAGAACCACTTCGTACTGATACCTGCAATATGTGCGACGCCTTCAAAATTAAACTTCAAAAGTTAGTACTAGGCACAGACGGTGATGAAATCACTCACATTACCTTAGAGAAAGTTCCTCATGATACTAATGCGAAGGCTGCACATACTTTTGTTAAGGCATTCAGTAAGGATGAAAATTGTAGTCATTACCATGGACCTACAGCAGACCCTCCCCACCCCCCAGCTGTCCTCTAGTGCTCAATATTGCAAGCATAAAATGTGGACGTATAATTTTTGGTATTCATGACTGTAAAAGCAAGCAAGGCTACTTTTATGTGTGGAATGAGACTGTGGCCAAGCGAGGATCGAATGAAGTATGCAGTTGCATTGACCATTATGTCAATACGTACATCACATGTGAAAAGACTTGTGATTTTCTCCAATAACTGTGCCGGTCAAAACAAAAATATTAATGTTGTTTTGACCTATCTTAGGTTTGTGCAGACTGGCAGGTTTTCGAAAGTTGAACATTATTTTATGGAAAGTGGCCATTCGTATCTGGATAATGACAGGGACTTTGGGAATCTGGAAGTATTCCTGAAAGGGAAGGAAGTCTACACGACGGATCCCTACATCTCCCTTCTGAGAAAGTGCAGACCCAACAAACCCTTCACTGTCACTGAGATGACGTCTCAGGACTTCTTTAAGTATGAGGAGTTGCAGAAGTACTGCACCAAAGCTGGGCAGAAGGGAATTGGTTTTAAGAATGCCAAAAGGTTTGTAGTTCGTGAAGAGGACAAGACAGGTATTAGTGTATGTGCAAGGTTTGATGATAGTGAAATTCCACCAGTACTGATGAAAGTCCAAAAGAGTAGTTCTAAGCAGTATGATGGTGAGGCATTCAACCTTGGAGCAGTACAGCTTCCACTAATTTACCCAAATGGAATTGCCCCAGATAATGATAAGCTCCAAGATCTTAAAGATCTCACGGTCTTCATTCCTGCATCTTACGAAGACTACTACAGTGGTATATTTACGTCCCAGGAAGGGGGGAAAATCATCCGGGGGAGGAGGACGACCCTGATGATGATTTCCTCGAGTACTAAACCCCCCTTCCCCCCACCCTCTTTTCATCCTGATTATTTCTTTATATCATTAATATCAATAATGACATTTATATTATTAGTATTATTCTCTCTTAGTATTAATGCAAGAGAAATAATTTTTTTTTCTTTTCAGTAAGGTTTAAGGTTACTGTTCATTCTTTTCACTATGTTTTTTATTCGTTTCTTAATAGTCATCATATTAATTATTATTATTATTATTATTATAGATTGTTCTGCATTAAGTAGCATTATAATTTTGATGAGTTGTTTGATTTTGCACAATATTGTGGTAGCTACCTTTGTTCGTTATTATTATTATTACTACTACTAACGGTGTGGTGTAGCCTGTCATTATTATTATAATGATGATAATAACACTAGAAATTATTATTATCGATATTTTCTTATTATCATGCAACATAATTTGGATGAATAATGTGTATTTTACACATTACATAAAATTAGCAATTCAGTTGTTGTATATCGATGGTGAAACGGATGCGATTGTCTGTACATTTGCGTGTCTGTACACTTTATTTTTTATCATATCCTTTTTTTTTTTTACAAATAAATAGCCAAGGAGTTAAGGATTTGTTTGGTATACAAATATGTACGATAATCAATATATTTGTGTGGGAGCAATCATTCGCTAACTTGTTTACTCAAAACTTATCGTGGCTCTTACTTTTTTATTATCATATGCATACATACAGATATACATACATAAATATACATATATAAATACATTATATATATATACATACACACATACATATATATAAATACAATATATATTGTAAAGTTGCCAAAATACGCTATGAAACTGTTCTCCTTTTCCTGCTTTGGGTTGGTTTGAACCAGTGAAAGTCCAGGGTACAAGGGCTCAGATATAATAGTTTGGGGACAGTAATCTGGATTTTTCTTTGGTACAGGAAGAAAACCGCGTCGGCGACCTGGGTCAGGACATCGCCCCCCTACCCCTGTCCAGAAGCTGTAGCTCACTTCGCTAGTTTTTTTATCATGCCCTCCGTTTTTTTTTTAGCCCAAATGCCCCGTGTTCCATTATAGAAGTGCAAGGGGATTGCAAGTCTGTTTGGTATTTCATCAATATCCGCCCCAATCTATAATAGAAGAAATATTTGAGAAGGAGGCCCTGTTGTCCACGCAACGTGGTTCGGCAGAAGACGTCGTCATCCCTACGCCCCTACAAATGTGGTTACCCAAAAGTTGCTAGTTACGATTATAGCCCTTTTGCATTTATTAATTTCTGGGCCTATAACTTTGTGTTCCCTGATATTCCTTGGTTCAAGCCAGGCCCACGTGTTCACAGCTCCTTTCCTCTGAGTCACAAGTAACGCCTTTTCAGTAGTAATTCAATCCCCAAATTCCAGCATTAGATGTAACGTGGGTCCAAATATCGTTTCAGAAAGACGCCTGTAGCAGAATTATGGTCCGTGTTCCTGGCATACATACTTCTACGGCAGTAATTTACCGTGTTTTAGTTAATTTCCCTTTGATGTGCTATCAAATATAACTATTTTTGTAAATACATAGTATATCCGTGTACTTCTTTTTGTTTGTGTTTTATACTGGGTATCTTACAAGGCCCTTATAAATAATAATTATAGTCATAAGATCCATATACTAGGAAACATATATATATATATATATATATATATATATATATATATATATATATATATATATATATATATATATATAATACTCTCGAATGGTTTTCGAAGTTACCTTTCTGTTAGGATGTTTTAAACAACTGTTTTTTCCGTCAAAGGCAGTTTCTAATATCCCAATAAAATATTTCTTTTTACTGAATGTAATACTCCCCTGGTACCCAAAAATGACTTTTATGACAGTAACCATACTCTCACAACACCCATTTTAAGGCAAAATTTACATTATTCAAAAACATGTAAGTGCTTTGAACGTTAAACCTGTTCCTGTTAACCCGCCGACCGATCGGCTCTGTTTTCATCAAATGTACAAATGAAAGATGAGCTTTGTGCTGGGGTAGGTAACCTCCGGAGTGGTTTATAAGTAAGTAATTGGTGCCCAAGTGTAACTCGGAGCTGAATGTCAGATACAGACACACTGGGAGACTTCTACAAGTACGGATAGATTCTCACAAGGGAGTAAGTTTTCGCAATGGGGAGAAAATCTCCAGCCCCGAACACTAATATTAGAAAATCACAAAAATTTTGTAAAACTTTTCTATTGGAAACAAACAATGATGCATTACTGGAAGAACTTGAGCCAACTCGAACTACCTACAGCCGAGTCATTATTGACAAAACAACTTGTTTCGAGATGGAACACACAGACTTGGGCTGCTCCTTAGAACCTGTCATCATCATCATGTTTTTTTTCGAAGTCCTCATTTTCTCTATTTTTTCATACTGACTGGTTGTCTCCATACCCTTAACTATTTGTTTATCGTGATCCTAACCTTTAATTGTATAAAATTTGTTTTTATGCATTTTGTTTTAATTGATTTCCGAGTGTTCTGCCTGTTCCTCTGTGTTCAGTGTGTGAAATTTCCCTTTATGGTTGAATGTCATTTTTTCCTGAGAATTTTAGTTTCGATTTTTTTTATTAATTTTTGAACCACTGATAATGTAAAATCTTGGACTGCGATATGCTGGGAATAGATATATATGTGATCGCAAACCATTCAAGAGTATTCTTGTCCGCCTTACTGTTTGTCTGTCTGATGTCTGATGTCTGTTCAGGCATAACTGGTCCTTGCTCACTGGTGTGTGTGTGTGTGTGATTATATATATAAATGTATGTATAAGCCCTTCTCGGCCATTGTAAGAATGCCCCTGACTCCTGATGAAGTCACAGGACGCCATGAGAGGACCCGGGCAACGGTCATCTTCTCGCAGACATAGAAGAAATCTTCCTCCCCCAAGAAACCCGCCACAAGTTCGTTCGGTTATAGTATCACCTTTCCTGGCACCGATTGGCTGATAGGCCTAAGGACAAGTGCCAGAGCCAATCATGTCCAGGAGAGAAGAAATCAAGGGTTGTGAGGTACTAGAGGGCTGGAGGAACCCTTGAAAAAGTCTGGAAGGTTTCGTGTAAGTTAGGGGAAAGATGCACATCCCCTTCCTACCTCCGTCGGTTTCCCCCTCAGCCTCTAACTCGCCTTTACTGGAGATTTTAGTTACTTAGATACTCGGGCCCTTGTGTAAGTTCTAGATAATACAGATCTTCTTTTTTTTAACGTGCTTTTTTCCCATTTTCATATGGGGTAAGCACGATGCCTTCTTTTGAAGGACTTTGATTTGGCGGTGGGGTAGGCCGTAGCCTCGATCGGCTGCCCTGCCTGACATCGCTTAGACCCCGGTAACGAATGTGTACATGTATTGTACCAAATCACCAGCTCCCTTTCTCCCAGCAGCGAGGAGAACTGGGCGGTTAGGTTGACAGTTCGAGACGTGTGAGGTGGCTGTTATGTTTTTAGAAGATGTTGGAGTGGCTTTGTTTATGTGTGTATTAGTCTGTGACACCCATTTGCTTTCAGCAAACCTATCCGCTGATTACATACGTAATCCCGGGGTGTCTACACGGATAGCAAAGTGTCCGCCTTCTCTGACCGGTCAGCTGCGGGGACTGAACCCTTGCCACAGACCTCTATGAAGTCTGAGGTTGCTGCTCTACCGACCGAGCCATCGAGGCTCCTTCTAGATAATACAGATCAATATTGTTGAATTTACCCCAAGTCTTATTTAAGCATGACCCTCAGTACTGCAGCCGGACCAGTGTAAGTAGACCCCATATGAGAGTCATTTATATATATATATATATATATATATATATATATATATATATATATATATATATATATATATATATATATATATATATATATTATATATTATATTATATATTATATATATATATATATATATATATATATATATATATATATATATATATATATATATATATATATATATATATATATATATATATATATATATATAACCATCCTATAAAGGTAATATTTGTTCTGTGTTTTTGATGTAACCTCTGTGATTTTTCTTTCAGCTGTTTCATATGTTATGAGGTGATTTAATAATATTCTTTTGTGTTTATAACATTAGTAATGTTTTGTGGGAGATGTTGTGAGAGTTAAGCTGTGGAGAGAGAGAGAGAGAGAGACAGAGATTCTGGAAACCTTATCAGATAGACATTTCCTGTGTACACAGGTGCATCTGACCATAGGTCAGTCGTGTTCGACTTTGCCTATCTTGGTCTTGGTCTGAGTTCTTATTACATATTTATTCTGTGTGCCTGTTCTGCAATTATTATTTTTCTCTATGCCTTATTGTGTTCCATATTCTGAGTAGAAGAAATGCAGGAGAGAGCACTTACATTATCTGATGAAGGGATGGCAGTTTTGACTGTGCCTAGAGAGGCCTGCAGTCTGTCCACCCAGAACAGGAACTGAGATGTCAATCATTTAGATACAGAGCAAGCCTACATCGCTTCTGAACCATAGAATACTGATGTATTCAGTATTCTGTTTGTTAAAGAAGGTGTTCTATGAATTCCAGGGAGTATTCTAAGAATGTAGATGAAGGAGCTCAGTTTATTCTAAGATTTGAAGTGGCCAATTGGCAACTAAGGTTTGGTATAAAAGATGATGTTTCATGAGAATTAGTTAGTTGGAGCAAGGGCTCAGTTAGGGAAAGAAATCTGGCAGTGGGTAGAATTTACCCCATCCCCCCTCTCTGTCAGTTACCATTGATATATATATAAGGATGTTGTACTGGTTGCTCTCCTATATGTATAAGTTTTGTAAAACTCTCCCATGAAGTGTAATATTTTTTGAGATTGCGGAATGGTATAAAATATTTGTGTTCTGCAGAGAGGAAAATTGTGTGTTATAAATATTACAAGAGAAGTAAGGTAATGTGCTTATTCACTTGTGCTATACCATGTTTAAAACTGAATGTTGTCTTGCTAAAAGAGAGTTGTGATTTTAGAGGTGAGTTTAGCCTTTTTAAAAGTGAAGGTGATCTTTTGAAAGACTGATATAATCTTTAAACATATTTTTGTCTTAGTGAAATTGCTGCTGGTATATTTCCATTTTTGTATATTTCATTTTTATATGTCTGTGTTATCATATTACTCTAATTTTACAATTACACAGTGTTTTCCAAAGTTTGTGTTGGTGATTACTTAACATTTTGTTGGTGTTGATTTACATACTTATTGAGATTTTAGTGCATACTTAATATTGATATTTCAGTGCATACCTGTGTTGGTTCCAGATATTAGTATATTTGTGAACACTTGGTTCACCTGCAGTTGTGCAGATTTATATCTAAAACTTGAGTGAGTTAATGGTTTGAATTTTACTTAATTAAAATGCTTTTTTGATAAATAAAAGTTTTGTGAATTAATCTTGGTTAATAAATACTTAGTTCTTACACTGTTGTCAGTTAACAGTATATCGTTTTGAGATTGTGAACTCTGCTTATAACTTTTGAACTTAGAATTAAATTTGTCTGTTTAAAGTTTTAAAAGCACAGTGTTTCATTTTGACCAGCAATGATTAGAGAAACTGGTGTGTGTGTTAAAGGTATGTGGTATATCTGTCTAGTTCTCCTTTATCAAAGTGAAATAGAACCAGGGAAACAGCTAGTGTTTGATGAAGTAATGCCCATTTTCCACTAGTCTGTTTATAGCTTATTAGTTGTTTACCTCAACCATAACTTGATAAAGTTAGATTAATTTTTTTCAAGTGTTAAGCAAGTATTAAGGGATCACTGTACCTTTAGAGTATTCAGTCTTAATATTTTTGTTATGAGTTTCAAGTATCTGGCCAAAGTGAGGTAAACTTTTTGGTCTTATTGTGTAATAACCAGGTACTTGATCACTTTGTAACAATATATATATATATATATATATATATATATATATATATATATATATATATATATATATATATATATATATATATATATATATATATATATAATATATATATATATGTATATATATATGTATATATATATATATATATATATATTGTGTATATACACATGTATATGATATATATAATATAATATTCATTGTTCGGGAACACGCTAAAAAAGTTAAGATCGATATAAATTATAAACAAATTATTATATTTAAACTTAAAAAAAAATGGGGCTGGACCTGAAACGTCGTAATAATTCTGGAACACTTATTTTGTGACCCTTTGAATTATAATATATCATATACAATATATACTATATTATAATATATATATATTACTAAACTACCATCTGACGTCTTCATTGTGATCCTTTGAATTATATAACATACAATATATACTGTAATATATATATATATATATATATATATATATATATATATATATATATATATATATATATATATATATATATTTTGTTAAACTACCATCTGATATTTATTACATATGACCTATCTGATTTTAATAATTTATATATATACAGTAAATATATATATATTTATATGCTTATATACAAATATATATATATATATATATATATATATATTATATATATATATATATATTGAATCTATATTTTGTTAGGCTATGCATGTAATATTTATTACATATTGCCTATGTATTTGTAACAAGCACAAAGCCTTCCCGAAATCTTCACACTTTTTGGATATGCTTGTCACCACAAAGTCTTAAATCCATACGCAAGACTATGAAGTAATTCTGATGTCTTTATCAGGATTCGAATCTACATCCAGTGTCAGAACAAAGTCACTTTTGCCGACTGCTCGTGGTCAAGTCGGCAACGTCACCTCGTTCTGATACTCGGATGTTGGTTCGAATATATATATATATACACCAGAATCATTTTTAAGTATCCAAAGTCTGAAGAAACCAATTAGTTAATAGGCCATATGTCATATATTATTACATATTATATGATGAAATTATATATATATATGTATATATATATATATATGTATATATATATATATATATATATATATATATATATATATATATATATATATATATATATATATATATATATATATATATATATATATATATATATATATATATATATATATATATATATATATATATATATATATATATATATATATATATATATTACACTAAATATATGTAAAATATCCATACATATACATATACCTCGTTTTAACGGACGGAAAGGGGGAACATCAGTTAGATATTGAGAATTGTCCGTAGCTACCAAAATGGGGTCTGTGGTGGTTAATATCAGTAGGCGCAATGCCAAATTTCGAACGTAATTAATCTACAAAAAAAAAAAAAAAAAAAGTTTTAGAAAATGTCGGGACAACAAAAGCGGGTGTCATGAAGTCACAGAAAAAAAAATTCGAGTAAGCTATGAAGAAGCTGTAGTTGAAAAGATAAAGGGAATGTCACAAAAAAAGTTCACTCTCTGAAAAAAATGGGTCGCGAAGCATTCTAATGTAACACCCACCACAGATAACGGTGCAAAGCAAGCCACAGCCACATTCGACCTTACCTCCACCATAGTCAGCCTACACTCCCTCAACAATACAAAAGAGAGCCAACGCAATGAGAATGATTAGGCGACTACCTACTGGCCAATTACTACAGGACCTCAAGCCACCAAGTCCTAGAATGACATATTGCTCATATCTAATGTATAACGGAATACGAACCCCTAGAAGTAATTTTTTTTTTTTTGCACGACACCGATAGCCTTAGGAAAAGAACTCTGCGTTTGGACCTGCCGTCTTGCTAGGGGATGGGTACCTATATCTTCGCAAATGAGTACAGCCGAGAATAAATCCCACTTTTCTTAGTCACCTGGGCAAGATAAAGTCGCCACCTTCCCTACTGCATCACCCTACAAGGAAGAGCCAACATTTCAATGCAAAATGTGTTCATAAACTACTTCTGACTGAAAATGTAGTAAGCACCTCAAAACTCAATTCGAAAATGTGTTCCAAATAATAATATTTGACAACTAAAACCTGGAAGAAACGTTAAGTTATTAGTGAATTGGAAAACAATCGAAATTTCCATACCTTTGGGGCCCTTAGCGATGAGACCGTAGATTATAAGGCTATCCAGAATGACCACTTACATTTGGTATAAAAATAACAATTCAAAAGACAATCATTCGAAAGTTTTACTTACTAAACTTATGAATAAAAACCATTTTATCAATGTCGTTCCAGGACCTTGTTCAAAATTTTGGGAATATTAAATGCCGTTAGACAAGGTAATGTATTTTGCATAGCAATCCTAGAAAGATTTATGAATTACAAGAAAACGATTACAAATTTAAAAGATCTTGGAAACTGGCGAATTTCCATACTAACCTGCAAGGTCAATTTAATACTTAAAACACTTGAAATATCATTCTGGATAGCCTAAATATCATACCATAAGTGCTATTGGAAACAAAAAGCCGTTTTGAATATGTAATAAAGAATAAAAGGAAATTGCAAGCATGGGTACAGTGTACAAGCACAGAAACGTAAACAATGAACTACAGAACGATACAAAATGTAAATAAAATCAAGGGCATAAATAATGGCGAAGCAGCATATATATCACATGCAAGGTATATTTTGTACAAAAAACAATAAATTTCAATGAAATGGCATATAAATATTAGACCCACGTGTGTTCGTAAAGCATCACAAGATAAAAACTCGGAGTTATACAGTGCATCACCAAGTACAAGCAAATTTTTTTCACCAACAAACGCTTGGAAAATACCGAGTCCTTTGGAACTGAGGAATGACCAAAGTCTAACGAATCACTGAGAATCCCTTCAAAAAGATTAACTAACTTTCCGCGCCAATAATGATTTATAGCAGTTACATGTATCACCACATATTATACCTTAACATTAAGGAACTATCTGGGCTTAATTCAAATATTACTTAAAGGAGATTATCTGAAATTTGATTAAAACGATAAAGGCCTATGAGAAGCTATCCCAAGCTTTCTAATTCTAACCTACAAATCAATTACGAAATATGATCGTAATCTATAAACAGTGACTCAGTCTTAATCTTTACATCAGTTACAAAATCTAATCGTGCTCATCTAAACAGTAATTAAGAATTCGAATATCATGACGTCTCTTACAGGTTTTAAGGCTCAGGTTTTTTGAATTTACCATTTATAGGATTCCAACAGCACTATGGTATAATATCCCTTACCTTTGGAGATACATCTGAAAAAAAAAAAGACAAAGCCATAAAGTTAAAATTCAAAAGTTATAATATGCAGTGCAACATCACCACAGATTTGATTACACACAATATATGTATATTATATATTATATTATATTATATTATATATATATATATATATATATATATATATATATATATATATATATATATATATATATATTTAATATATATATATATATATATATATATGTATATATATATATTATATATATATATATATATATATATATATATATATATATATATATATATATGTATTTATATATATATACATATACACAAGAAAGTACTTTCATGTTTAATGCATCTCTCCTAAGGGTCACGTGGTAAAAATTAAACTCATAACTTCAATATACAGTATATATATATACAATATATATATATATATAATATATATATATATATATATATATATATATATATATATATATATATATATATATATATATATATATATATATATATATATATATATATATATATATATATATATATATATTTATATATATATATATATATATATATATATATATATAGTATATGTATATATATATATATACACAAGAAAGTACTTTCATGTTTAATGCATCTCTCCTAAGGGTCACGTGGTAAAAATTAAACTCATAACAACTTCAATATATATACAGTATTATATATATATATATATATATATACATACACATATATATATATATATATATATATATATATATATATATAATACAGTAATTAATTATTTCCAACAACAGGAGACAGTTCGAGTGACCTTTTTTTTTTTTTTTTTTTAAGTAAGCAAGCGTTGTGGTGGCTGGCACAAGCTTTTGCTCTCAGAGCAATCTATCAAGTCTCCAACCAACCACTAAGATAGTTAGTTTCATGTACTTCATCCTACCAATAATAGATCCGACAGGAAAAATCTGTTTATGAGTTTTGTCGAAACCAATGAAGTAAGATACAGATGGGCATGTAGTAGTAAATTTAGATCTGAACCCCTTACGGTTTGCCAGTATATTTTGGTTAATTTTGTCAAATACTGCATTGTCCCTTTCTAAAGGGTTGGGACGTAGTTTTTGTATTTCCTGATTTTCGAGTGTTGCTTCACACAACTTTAAATTGACCAGCTTGGAAATCAAATGATTTGCTTGAGCTAGCTGAGGAATAGCTATATTAAACATACTTTCACTGTGGTCGCTACTTCGACGACCAAATTTATAAAATTCTGAGTTAAAGGATATGAGTTCACTAAAAAAAAAAAAAAATTTTTAGCAAAAAAATTCGGTAAGGAAATTCACAATCCTTTATCTCCTCTATTATGCCATGTTTATTACGAACTTTTTTTTTTTAAGAATACCTGGCAAGGATACTATCTACTAGTATTATGTGCATGACCAACAAATAACAATGAAAAATTTTATTTACAACTCTAAACACATTGGTACCTGCTATAAAGTTCTCACTGAAAAGAGTGAGAATTAAGCTGCATTTTTTATGCACTAGTTTTAAGGAATGAGGGAAATTTAAATACTAACAGGAAACCTCGTACATTCTACTTTCATTCCAATCCTCACCCTTCACTCAGTTACATACACATATATGGATGTATTCATGATATTCATTTCAATCACTGAAGTTACAAATATACTGGAAACCCAGCAATGAACTTCCACAATATATCACATGCACAGAGTACAAAAAACCTAAATCCTCAAGCATCTAACGTAATCTACTTTACACTAAGAACAGATTAGTATCGAATTGATCTATTGTTTGAGATTACCTACCATTTCACCTTTCTTACTGTTTAGGACTAAGAGTGGCTTTGATAAACAAGAGGGTCAGACGGCCACATTTAGGACAGGCTACATGAGTCATCTTCGTTTTCATTCTTGTTGCTCTCATTCTTACGAGATGACGTCGATGACCATGGCCACTGCGGTTCCAGATTATGAACATTAAACAACAACACCATGAATGAGAGAAATGTATACTGTCAGCGGGAATGCTGACTGGACAAGCTTTTTCAAAACAGCATTATTCGCGCAGATTGCTCTACATCGTCATTTTTAATATTAAAATTTGAAAGTGGAAACCGATTTAATTAGACCTCTCCCGTTACAGGCAGTTACTGTACCACAACTTTGTACAACTTTTATTGCAAAATGCAATTAACGTACTATTAACCGACCAACGCCTTGTTGAAAGACAAGTGAGTTTCGATAAAATTATACACAGTGCAAATACCTTGTGTAGAAGCTTCTGAACAGTCGGGTTGACAACAAAGAGGCATTTATGCTGTTGGTTATGTGCAACCTTAAAGCAAGAATTTTACATAAAGACATTTAGAGGAAAATCTTTAAAGTCGACTCATCACCAGCTGTGGTCTTTTCTTATCCGACTCCTTGAATTTCACATAAAATTTTATTAGCTGATTCATTTTTGTTCTTTGCCTCTTACGGTGACGGTTTCGGTGTCAGATCATAATGTGTCACAGCAATTACAATTTCAAAATTGATAAAGTCAGCATCCTCCTCAAAAAATATCCTAGTACTGTATTTACTGGTATATGCAAGAGAAACTAAAACCATAACCAGGTTACACTCTAAAACTTAACAACAAAAAAGTGATTCCTGTGCTGAAAATAAATACAACATCTACGTGAATGATATACACCTCAACCAAATGTATTGGCAGAAATACATTTACCACATGCCGAAAAATCTTCCGAGACCTCTGGCGTAGTAACAAGCAAAAGTTGCAAAATATTCCTGCAGAGGCATCAGGACTGTTTCACTAAAGTCGGTTATCTAGCTCTTTCATGGTCAAAGAGCAGGGCTACGAAAAGGCATGGGGTTGAACCCCAAACAGAGCGAGGTGAAACAGGCACCAGAATTCCTAAGCTATTTTACAGAAAGAATGGAACAGTCATTGCTGATGATGTTTTTGAGTATGTAGCAACATTCTCTCCTAAGAAGGCTGAGGAGTTACCATTGTAAAATGCACTCGGTATTATATGTAAATTATATGAAATTTCAAAGGATTAGGAAATGCCACTGCATAATTGATTCTGTGATAGAAAACTAAATATCACTCCAAAGAAGAATAGTGAACTGTCATTGTGAAATGAAACTACATGGCATTTCAAGAAGGGATTAGAACTTCTTACTATATAATGGATTTATTGATTAGAAACCAAAAAAGTATAGGAACTGTCCATGTGTAGTCAGAAAGTGAATGACACTGTTTGGGATTACGATTAGCCTTTATATAAAGCAATCAGTGATATGAAACTTCACTAAGCTTGAAAGGAAGCTTTGCAAGGTATCACCGAGCAACGAATTCAAGCTAAATGATAATCTATTACACTAATGTCCTTGGCTGCCTTTCTGAGTGTGTCCCCCTCTTCCCATCCCTTCCTCCCCCTTCTTCCTCCTTCCCCTTCCCCCTCCTTTCCCATTCCTCCAATGTCCCCCTTCCCTCTTCCATAATTTATGATGAAATGTGTTGCAACTGAATACTATTAACAATGTTCATAGGTTTGTAAGGACAATTTTTTTCATATAAAATTAATGTACAGGTTTTCCAAATTAAAATATAACTTGCTTGACCTTCAAAATTTATGAAGTGTTTAATTAACCTCATGTGGTAACTATGAACCACCTCCATTATGAGGATCACAGTAAATACTACTGTTACACAACTGGTCTTCAAAGGGCCCCGCAGACGATACGTTTACCAGACCAGGTTCTCCTCCCACCAAAAGTGGGCGGAGTCCGTCGGCCTCTCCGACCAGCTAGTAACCTGTCGTTGCCAGGTTCATGGCCTCTGTTTCAGTCCAGGTGGCCTGAAACCTCCACGTCTATGGCATCATCTCAAGATTTACTTCAGTTTCAACTAGAGGCTGAAAGGGAAGCATGGCAGCTACGTCGGCAGATGAGTTCTGTGTGGAGTTTAATGAACGTCGTAAAAAAGCAAATTGAGGCTTATGATAAATTAGTTGGAAAATCACAGAAGAATGCAAAACAAACAAACAAACATACATATATATACATAAATATATATATATATATATATATATATATATATATATATATATATATATATATATATATATATATATATATATATATATATAACTGTGTATTGTGCATTAGTATATTTGTGTATTAGCACTGTTGTATAAGTTACATAGTTATTTTCCGTACAAAAAATAAAAGCTTGTGATATTTTCAATAATATTTCAATTTTCCTCGTATAAATTAAAAACTGTGTACAAAAGAGTTGAAAAATGTACTCTTACTTGGCTACTAAACGTAGGTTTAAGGGCCTATTCTTCTTTAATGGATCATAAGACCTACTGTATACTAGATTATATGCCACTAGACTATGCAAGATGCTGGATATGCAGCACAGTTACTTTTTACCTTTGTAAACTCGTGTTGCATAACTTGAATAATTGCTTTACGTGTCTCTGGGATTATATGCCCCAAAGGAACAACTTATGGCACGAAAGCGAAGTGTGTCCAGCAATCTCTCGTGCAGTGATATTGGTTGTCTCAAGCAAGTGTGTTTTTTTTCTATAAGAAGGGAGACCATACATATTAATTCCATTTCGGTCTGCTCGTCCATTCTCAGGTAATTAAACCAGTCACCAGGGTAAAAGTTTCAATTCATTACATAAACACTAATGAGACAATTCATTTCTCCTCTTCAACCATAGTTTATTCCAAGTAATCTTTTTTGTTGGGGTTTTCCGATTTCTGCTGCAAGAGTGCAGCCTATAGCTTGATCATTGAGAGGTGCAGACATTTCTTCACTCTACCACATTTCAGCAAAATGAAGTGAATCCGAACATCTATGGGCAATGTGGTATTTGAGTTATATTTCGACTTAAAAACACTTCATATAACGAAAAATAACCTTGTCCCATATAAATAAAGTATTTAAGAGTTGTGAAAGAAACGAGCTGGATAAGGTTACTGCTACTTTATTCATGATCCAGGCAGTTTATATAGCGGCAGACTGGCGTCACGCTGCGGAATACAATGGAAACCTCAGTGACCTGAGGTTGATAATAAATAGCAATAAATACAGCGAACCAATGTAAGAACAGACAGAAATGGAATTAGATACAATCTTGATGCATGTGAAAGAAGAAACATGTGATACATTTTGACAGTAGGTAAACAAAATATATACATAGTTTAAATGATCGAACTTTGCGTGGCCTGATTCGTCAGGCGTGACTAATTGTAGGCACAGAAAATGGGACGTCACCACAGAAAACTTGCCCAGCAGAGACTTTACAATTAACACTTTCAGCAGAGACTTCACGAATGACTTTACAAATACTCCACGCCCCCCCGCCCAAGACGTGGGTAACGTCTGATTAGTCGGCATATCTGCTGGGGCGCTGCAGGGGGGACCGGCTGCGTGAGGACATCGGGGGAACGCCCACTGTGTGGGTTTCCCTGATTGCAGGTGTGGGCTGACTTTTTCGGGGGCAGCCGCGTCTCTGCCCCTTATGAGGGCCCGGCTGTGGAGAAGGCTGAGCAGGCGGAGGGTGCAGTGCGGTGACATCTGTGTCCTCCTCCAGGAGGGCGGGCTTGACCTGGTCAATTGACACCCAGTCGTTCCTCCTGTGAAGTGCGAGCAGGAACGCCTTGGTGTTCCACTCCAGCACGAGGAAGGGTCCCCTGTAGGGCCTGGTCAGTGGCGGGCGGACAGCGTCATCCCTGATGAAGTGGGTGGTGGAGGCCAGCCCGGGCAGCATGAAGGCAGCCGATCTGTCGGTATATGTCCGTTTGCAGGGGGCAAACTTGCCAACTATGTCGCGAAGCCTCTGGACCGATGGGTTGTGGCGATCCTCTGTCACGAGCTCACCTGGGACCATGAGGGACTCGCCGTAGGTTTTTTCAGCCATGGACGGGGCGCTGTCGGCCCTGGGGGCGGTTCTCAACCCAAGGAGGACCCACGGCAGCTGGTACTTCCAGTCCTCGGTGGTGCAGCAGGCCATAAGGGACGCCTTCAGGGACCTATGAAACCTCTTGTCCAAGCCGTTGGCCGCTGGGTTGTAGGCCGTGGTGGTGTGATGAGTTGTTCCCAGCAGCCGAGCCAGGGAGGACCACAATTCGGACAGGAAAGTGTGACCCCTGTTGGTTGTGATGTGGTCTGGGACTTCGAAGCAGCTGATCCACCTGGAGAGCAGGGCCTCGGCACATGCGCCGGTGGTGCTTCTTGCATTGGTGTGGCTTTGGGCCACCGCGTTGAGCGGTCTACTGCCATCAGGAGGTATCTGGACCCGCCTGATGGGGGAAGGGGCCCGACGATGTCGATGTGGATGTGGACGAAGCAACGCTCTGGCTGTGGGAACTTGCCTACCCTGGAGTGACGCCCCACCTTACTGGTTTGGCACTGCAGGCACTGCTTTGCCCAGGACCTCGCGTCCTTCTGCATTCCATGCCAGACGAACTTCCCTGACAGTAGCTTGGCCATCGTCCTGCCGGAGGGGTGTGAGAGGCCGTGGATGACGTCGAATACCTGGCGGCGGTGGGAGGCTGGCACCAGGGGGCAGGGCTGGCCGGTACTGACGTCGCAGAGGAGACTTAGGTCCCCGGAGCGAGGGGCACGTCCCGCCACTTCAGGGACATGATGGCGGTGCGGCAGGCTGGGGTCTCTGGGTCGGCGGCCTGTTCCCTGGCAAGGTCTTCGTAGTTGATCCTGAGCTGCACCGCGTTCAACTCGACCCTGGAGAGGGCGTCCGCCACGGGGTTCTTCCTGCCGGGGAGGTACTTGATGGAGCAGGAGAACTCGGTGATGGACAAGAGATGCCGCTGCTGCCTGGAAGACCATGCGTCCCCTTGCTTTGTGAAGGCGTGTACCAGCGGCTGGTGGTCCGTGTAGATTGTGAAGGGTGTGCCCTTCAGGAGGAACTTGAAATGCCGGACTGCATGGTACAGTGCGCAGGGTTCCCGGTCGAAGGTGCTGTAACGGGCCTCTGCAGGGTTGAATTTCTTGCTGAAGGTGGCGATGGGCTGGGGAGCGCCGTCGATGACCTGCTCCAAGACAGCACCGCAGGTGACGTTGCTGGCGTCCGTCATCAGCTGGAGGGGGCGTTGGGATCCTGGTGGGCCAAGGCGGTTGCCTCAGCGAGGGCAGCCTTCGTCAGGGAGAAGGCCTGCTGCTGGCTGGGTCCCCACAACAAGGGCTTTGGATGGCCTTTGAGTGTTTCCGTCAGGGGGGCCGTGGTGTGAGCGATCCTGGGGATGAATCTCCTGTAGTAGTTCACCATCCTGAGAAACTCCTGGACGGCCTTGACAGAGGTGGGGACGGGGAACCTGGTGACAGCTGTGACTTTGGATGTGAGCGGTCAGACACCATTCGGGGATATCTCGTGGCCCAGGAAATCGGATTTCTGGACGCCGAAGGTGCACTTGTTGTGAAACGTACAACGAGGCCGTTCTCCTGCAGGCGCTGCAGGACTGCCCGGATGTGTTTCTGGTGCTCCCTGTGGGACCTGGAAAATATAAGGATATCATCTATGTAGCAGACGCAAAACTTCAGGTCCCCCAGGATGCTATCCATAAGCCGCTGGAAAGTCGCCCCAGCGTTCCTCAGGCCGAAGGTGGAGAAGGCGAACACATAGGACCCGAAAGGCATGATGATGGCGGTCTTTGGTATGTTCTCTGGCGTGACTGGTACCTGAAAATAGGATTTCAAGAGATCCAACTTAGTAAAAATTTTGGCCCCGTGGAAGGAAGCCGTCGGGTCCTGCATGTTTGGCAGGGGGTAATGGTCGGGTTCCGTTGTGAGGTTAAGCTGCCTGTAGTTGCCATAGGGTCTCCAGGAGCCGTCTGGTTTCTGCACCATGTGGAGGGGACGCCCACAGGTTGGAGGCCTTCTTGCAGATTCCCATCCGCTCCATTTCAGCGAATGTGTTCTTGGCCTCCTGTAGGCGCCACGGGGAAGCCTCTGGAACCTCACATGTGCAGGGGGCCCTTTGTCTTTATGTGATGGTAGATGCCATGTTTGGCTGGGGCCCCAGGGACTTGGGCGGCTCGGGCCTGAAAACTTCCGGGAACTCCATCAGCAGCTGTGCGTACTGGTGGGAGCGGTGGAACAGATGGTGGGCGCCTTGGGTCCCGTTGCCAACGGGGACTGGGGACTGGCAGGAGTTGGTGTTGACTGCCAGCCCGAAGTGGGCAAGGAAATCCGCACCCAGGAGCGGGGTCCTCACGTCCGCGATGACAAAGTCCCAGGAATATCTCCGGCCAAGAATGGTGATCGACAGGGGCCTGGTGCCGTAGGAGAGGATGGGGGACCTGTTGGCAGCCATCAGGAGGACAGCCGGGTCCGATTCTCGCTTAAGGTCCTCTCTGGATGCCAGGAAGATTGATCTAACGGCCCCTGTGTCGACCAGCAGCATCCTGCCGGAGACGGTGTCGCGGACATAGAAGCCTACTGATTCTGGGCCCCTGGGTTCTTCTGCTGCCATGGCGGCCTGTCCTGCTGGCCGCCGCCACCCCCGTTTTTTGAATGGGGGAATGGACAGGGCGGCAGGCAGTTCTGGGCGTCCCTGCCGAACCGCCCGTGGTAGTGGCACAGCCCCGGGGAATTCCACCTGTTGTGAGGCGCTGGGCGCCTCCTGGGGACGGCGTTGACTTCCTGCTCTGCGCCCTCCTCCTGCTGGATGGTGCTGATTGGTAGTGCGGGTGCTGGTACCCTCTTCCTTGTCCTCACGGAGTCTGTCAGCTTCTGCGCCGTGTGGCTCAGGTCGTCGAGGGGGACGGAGTAGGGCTCAGGGATTTGTGTCCGGACCTCCGGGAGGAGCTGATGAAGGAGGAGCTCCTGCGACAGGCTTATTTCGTTTTGTTTTCCGGTGCTGTCGGTGTCTGGGAGGGTGAGGAGGTCCTTTATCATGCCCCATGACTCCCTGACGCTCTGCTCCTGCCGCGGGCTGATGGCGAGGTCGAGGGCGCAGGCGGCCTGCTCGGCGACCGGCAGGGAGCATGCCTTGAGGAGGGACATCTTCAGGAGGTGGTAGGTGGGGGTGTGCGTCGGACACCCACAGGACGAGTTTTGTAGACTTCCTCCAGCAGGGCGTTAAACGGTATCCGCCTGCAGCACCCATCGGTGAGTTCCGCCATGCGGAACTGGCTCGACCCTGTACAGCCATGACGATGGGTTCCCCTGCATGAACGGGAGGCAGTTTTAAGGTCAGGGCAACCCGTGATTGTCCTGCGGGCAGGGCCCCGGGCAGGGGAGAGTGCGGGGCCAGGCAGGGGTGTGGAGGAGCGTGAGAGCCTCGGTGCGGGGGCAGGCGCGGGTGATTTGGGGGGAGGTAGACATCCAAATCTGCAAGGTTAGCAGTTAACTGGACAAGGGAAGGGATGTCCGCATCCATACTCGCTCTTTGCCCTCTTAACTGGAGTGGGGTACTCGCGTCAAAACGCACTTGGAAGCACGCCGTGTGAGTCCACTAATGACACTGGTGATTTTGCCGACGAGAGTCAGCACGCCCAAACGCTCGTTCAGCGCCATGATTAATCCGCTAAGGGCGTGAGTAAGTTCCTGAAGCCAAGACTGAGTCGCCGTATGGGTCCGCTAATGGCTTCGGGAACCACTCCGGGGTCACCACTTTAAGAGGTGCGAAAGAAACGAGCAGGATAAGGTTACTGCTACTTTATTCATGATCCAGGCAGTTTATATAGCGGCAGACTGGCATCATGCCGCGGAATACAATGGAAACCTCAGTGACCTGAGGTTGATATAAATAACAAAAATACAGCGAACCAGTACACTTTACAATGTAAGAACAGACAGAAATGGAATTGGATACAATCTTGATGCCTGTGAAAGAAGAAACATGTGATACATTTTGACAGCAGGTAAACAATATATATACAGAGTTTAAATGATTGAACTTTTGACGTGACGTGACTAATGTAGGCAAAGAAAATGGGACATCACCACAGAAAACTTGCCTGGCAGCAGGTCACTTTTAGCAGGCGAATGGACAATTTCATTTACGCTAACTGCAAGAAACACCACTGAGATTATGTATGTAATCAACCAGATAGGTTTGATCACAATTTATAATACAAAAGCAATATAAGCAAAATGGGTGTTACATTTTAAAAGATCCATGGAAAAGATGCACACACAAACAAAGGAACTAGAGTACCAACATCCTCTAAAAACATAACACACGCCTTTATATTACTTATCATAAGTCACTCTTGAACTGTCTGGCTAATTACTATACACTACACATCTCTTTTATAGTGCTGCTAGGAGAAAGGTTTTTTCCAACAAAGATGTGGTTTTTTGGAACCTAACCCCATCGTGATGCATAATACACGTATGCATTTTTACTGTGTTTGGTCAAAATAAGCAGTTCTCAGGCAGGGCTAAGCCAGGTTTTGGCTACGAGGGTGTGGGCATCCCCCCTTTTTGTGGGGTTTACTGTATATATATATATATATAATGCCAAATCAAAGTCCTTCAAAGAAGGCACTATGCTTACCCCATATGAAAATGGGAAAAGCACGTTAATATAAGAAGACTGTATATGTATGTGTGTATATATATATATACAAACACACTACACACTACATATATATATATATATATATATATATATATATATATATATATATTTATATATATATATCTATATATATATATATATATATATATATATATATATATATATATATATATATATATATATATATATATATATATATATATATATATATATATATATATATATATGTGCCAATAACTATAAGCGCTTTGTGGTGGCTGTGTGCAAGACGAGCAATTACGCACCTGGAAAGCGACTAACACAGCTTGAAAGTGTTAGGCAGCTCCTTACTTATAATAGATACAATAGCGATCTAATAGAAGGTTGCATAACAAAACAATTGGATGTGTATGCCAGCACACCCATGACGATGTCTACCTCACCAAGAAACAACATACTGTATTACAAAGCTGCATATCACAGCCAGTTCAAGGATGAAGTCAAGGCCATTAAGAGAACTGATGGTGGTACAACACCTACAAATCCTGACGAAAGGATTTCCTTATTACCCGTCTACTGCCAC
The DNA here is from genome assembly GCF_040412425.1 of Macrobrachium rosenbergii. NCBI lineage: Eukaryota > Metazoa > Arthropoda > Malacostraca > Decapoda > Palaemonidae > Macrobrachium > Macrobrachium rosenbergii. The sequence continues at coordinate 31,975,841 of NC_089770.1, read as the reverse complement.
CCGAACCAAGTAAGCACACTCGTAATGCGAAATAGCACAGACCCCTGTAGATAGGTGTTAGAGTTGACCAGCGAAGTATACAATTTATATGTGCAGAAGGGACATAAGCCCTCAGCAATTATTACATACTGTATGTTGCACCACCACCACTCTAGGTAAGCGATTGCAAGCTCACCGCAACCATGGGGCAATATTTAAACACTATGTAGACAACCATGAGTGGAAGCTGACACTAAAAGAATTATTAGAAAGCACAGAGATCATACATAAAGAAGCACAGTTCCACAGATTTCAAGTAACAGAAGCTTTGAATATACAGAGAAACATGGAATTCATCCTTCCTTCTTCAAGGAAACCATAGGAAATCTGTGAGAATTCAAAGGGAGACAAGTGACAAAACACCCTTGGACATGACTACCGATAACGCAGCAAATCAAGACTGTCTGCTAGAGATGGGAATTGTGCCCATTGCCTGCGCCCTTGGGGTGCGTCCTAAGTAGTATGACCCACCAACCAATAACAATTCAGCACCCCAATGAAGTCAGGGATGAAATTCAAACATCTGCATGCACCAATAAAGTTAGTTAGTTATAAATGATTTGTTTAACCAGACCTCTGAACTCTTTTAGGGTTCTTCTCGGGCTGGGATGCATGCACCAATAAAACCTGCGTATGCTGATTTGTAGTCCAGTCCAGATGGAGCCAATGACGAAACAGTCCATCGACTAGTAAAAAAAAAAAGTAAATGGAAAGAATCCCGAATGAACTTTCCTTATTCCTAAGAAGCTTGCCAGAAGAGAAAAAGAAGTACAGACTGATTTAGAGTCTAGACAAGAAGGCAGTATTTGCATACAATGCCACTGATTTCAATAGGTATTACATATTTGTTTCATTTTACTATAAATCAAGTTCCAATGTTTTCAGAGTTACGAAGCAATATTGATACGACAATATTGAAAATATTTAAAATTTTGCGCAAAGGGCACAGGGAGCAATGTACGGTGGCATTGTGAACTTCTTGGGGTTTTATGTTTATGATACAGTAATTCATATTTCATGTTTATGATAGAGTAATTTATATTTCATTAGAGAGAGAGAGAGAGAGAGAGAGAGAGAGAGAGAGAGAGAGAGAGTTGACATTGGTAAACAAACGAATCAGCTGGAAACGGCTGTTTTGTTATTGAGGGATTTTACTGAATTTACTTTTAACATGATGTTAGTTTAACTCTGTATACCCATTTTACATTTATGTTCAAAAACAATAATAATAATTCCATTAATAAATTTGTTTCTTTTGGCAACTAAAAAAATTATTTCCCTAACTCTTTCAGTAGTGGGCTAGCTACCGTATATGTATAGATTGTACTGTATACCCTAGTGTAGGCTAGGCTAATTTCAAGCTATTTATTTTTTAAAGAAATGATGGGGTTTTTGTAACATGACCCCATCATAACTGTGGAGAATGCCGAGTGCTTGTAAGCACTCTGTGGTAGCTGCGTATGTGAGGCATGCAATTATGCACTGTTCTATCTGGAAAGCAACTCACGCAGAGCTCAAATGTGTTAGGCAGCTCCTGTAGTGTAGCTAGGGAATTTAGATAGAAAAGAGAGAGAGAGAAATAAAGAAAATAGCAAAAGTAAAGAGAGAGAGAGAGAGAGAGAGAGAGAGAGAGAGAGAGAGAGAGAGAGAGAGAGAGAGAAACGTAAAGAATAAAAAGGGAGGCAGAGAGAACAATGATAACGCCTAAAAGCTGTTGTTATTACCATGGGCTCAAAATACGCTGACCGGAGTGCATGAACTCAAAACAGTGAGCGAGTATATTGCGCCTAAAGCCATAAAACTGATCGTAAAGGTTGGGAACAGTGGCCTCGAGTGGCCTCGAGATTAGCGTAACCAAGTCATGAGTCAGCACAGCCAAAAAGCTAACATCAGCCAGCTCTATAACCCCACCTTCAATAGGAGGCGTTTTCATGGAATTCCAGGAAACTGGGGGCTGGACAAAGTGATGTACTTCAATACCCTCCAATCAAACATGCTAGGGAGGGGTCTTTCACACACCCTCCAAAGATTATCTCCAATCAAGTCCTCTAAGGAGAGATTTGAATCACACCCACTACAGTCCTTCCCAATCAACTATTTGAAGGAGAGGCCTTGCAGATAAATCCTTCCAATAGGACTAGGAGGGGTGGAGATTGCAGACAACAAGAAATCCAGGGGTTCAACAGACTGGAGAGCGACAGAAGAGAAGGAGATTCGAGCAGTGTCCACCAGGGAGAGTACGTCCCCCCGGGAGAGTACGTCCCCCCTTGCTTTCGTGTTCCCCTATAGACTGAGTCAAATTAATAACTCAAAGAGTGATTTCGTTTATACCACTGTAACATGTTAATTTTGTACTGATCTTGTTAATCTTTACAAGTTAAATTCCATTATCAAAGTGAAGAAATTACAGAACTCGTCTCTATACGCCTTCCTGGGAGATATCAATACTTTAGGATAATTTATCTTCAATAACAGACATTAAGAAGAAAGAGAGGCGCTGTGGACACACATAGAAAAATAACAAGGTAAGAAAGTGGAAGGCTAAAACAACACGTAAAAGAACGCACAATGCTCCTTACTAATAAAAAATACAACAGCGATATACTGTAATAGAAGGTTGCATACCAAAACAGTTGGATGCATATGCCAGCACACCCATGACGGCACCTACTTCACCAAGAAACATCATATTGTATTACAAAGCCACATATCACAGCCAGTTCAAGGATGAGGTCAAGGCCATGAAGAGATTAACTGACAGTGGCACGACACCTACGAATCCTGACTAAAGGATTTCCTTACCTGTCTACTGCCGCCCGAACCTAGTAAGCAAACTCGTAATGTGAAATAGCACGGACCCCTGTAGAAAGGTGTGGGAGTCAACCAACGTAGTATACGAATTTAAATGTACAGAAGGGACATGACAAGCCCTCAGCAATTACTAAATAGGTTGCATCACCACCATTGTATGTAAGCAATTTAAACAAAGGGGCAATATTTCATCACTACGTACATGACAAAGACAAGAAGCTGACATCAAAAGAATTTTTAGAAAGTAGAGTTCTTGCATAAAGAAGCCCAGTTCCACAGATTGCAAACAGAAGCAGCTGTGAGAATAAATCAACAATGGCCTGCTTTGAATAAAAATTTACAAACACGGGCTTCACCCTCCCTTCAAGGAAACCTCAGGACATCTATGATAATCCAAAACACCCCTGGACACGACTATCCACAACGTAGCAATCAAGACTATCTGCCAGAGATGGGAATCATCCCCTTGTCTAAGCTCCTGGAGCGTGTCCTAAGAAGAATGATGTTGGCCACACGGCCAGCAAGAGAGAGACCCGCTGACCAATAGAAATTCAGCACCCCAACAAAGTCATGTATGAAATTCAAACGTCCACATGCAGCAGTAAAAACTGTATGTTGAGCTGTAATCTAGTCCTGTTGAAGGCACCCTTGAGTGGTGACAAAATGGTCTGTTGACTAGTAAAAAGAAAAAGTAAATGAAGAGAAATCTCAAATGAATTTTCCTTAATCCTAAGAAGCTTGCCAGAAGAGGAAAAGTAGTAGTATAGACTGATTCAAAGTCTTGATAAGAAGAAAGCATCTGCAAATAATGCCGAGGATTTCTATCTATCTATCTATATACAGTAAACACCCCATATTCACGGGGGATGCATACCACAACACCCCCACCAGTACTGCTAAAATCCGCCAATAATTAAAACCCCTCTAAAAATGCTTAGTACCGCCTATTTTGATACTTCAAAAACAAAAACAAAAAATAACTAAAAATGCTTATACCCAAGTTACATCACAAAAAGTGCATTTAGTCACGAACATGATATGAAAATACAGTAATTAGTCAATATTGTCAGTGCAAAATACCGCAAATGGGCGAATTTTCCGCGAATAATGTGTATATGTTCCATAGAGAAATCTGCGAATAGACGAGTCTGCGAATCATGAGAACACAAATACGGGGGGTTTACTGTACAGTATTTATATAGGTTCAAACCTCGAGACATTAAGATGCCATTGTGGCTATTACAATTACAAATGTATTTAGTAAAAACTGAACAGTGTTTTCGAGAGGGATATACATATATATATATATATATATATATATATATATATATATATATATATATATAAACATACATACATATGTATAAATATATACTGTAGATATACTTAGATGTATGTATATGTATACATATACAATTACAAATGTATTTAGTAAAAACTGAACAGTGTTTTTGAGAGGGATATATATATATATATATATATATATATATATATATATATATATATATACACATGTATACATATATACTGTAGATACTTATGTATGTATATATGTATACTTATAAATCTATATATATATGTATACATAAATCTATATATATATATATATATATATATATATGTATACTTATAATATATATATATATGTATACATATAAATATATATACATATATGAGTATATATATACATATATATAAATATAAAAAATATATATATATAAATATAAATATATATATATATATATATATATATATATATATATATATATATATATATATATATATATGTATATACAGTATAGCAGATACATGTACTATATATGTAAGTTTGTACAATCACTTTTATGTTCACAAATATTTACTGATTCATAACCAAAGGGGTTCGAACTACTCCCTGGTTTAGAAGGAATGATGTACCATAACACTGTTTTAATCTGCTACTCACCAAGTCTCTCAGGTGAAAAGAAAGGGAGCCTTCAGTCTCATGAAGGGGAGCCTGAAAACAAATGGAAAATTTTAGACAAAACATTAACAACCATCAAAATTGTTACAAGTATTGTAAATTAAAGAGTAAAATATATGTTAACTGATGTATTAGTTACATATCCCAAATCCCAACAATAAAAGTTTATTGGAAAAACTTTGTTGGCTTAATTCCTTAAAAAAAAAAAAAAAAATCCAAGAAAATATCAGATATAATTATGATGCAATTTCAAACGGCAAATATTGCAAAGAAGGTCCTGACTGACATGCAGGCTTGTTGTTTTTAGTTTATTATTGCCTGATGTACAGAATCTGCACAGAGGTTATCGGCTGGTGAGAGCCGCAAAGTAGTTACTGCTCTCTGACAAATCGAAACAGGGATTAAGTTTAGGCGTCTGTGTTTGTTCACAGACAGAAACATGCATACAATTTGATACAGAGGATTTAGTTGAACATTAGGAGTACATAATCGGAGCGCTTGCATAGCAATACATATAGGGGTGATCATAAATGAAATGTGACAGTAATGGTTACAGAGAAATACGTATAAAAGTCATATGGGAGAAGTTGTGTTTCTTCAACCGTGTACTCTTCTCGTCAGATGACTCACGGAAGGGAAAGTTCATCTTGGTTGTTAGTCTCCTGGTGGGCCACACACGTGGTCTTTACAACATTAACACGCTACTTAGGGATTCACAGCTGAAGAAACAGTTTTTCAGCAAGAACTTTTTATCAAAGCATCGGATAAAGGTGAAAGTTGGCAAGTGTATGTTTTATAGCCCTACCTAATTTTTGCAAGTATTATTTAGTACCTAAGTTCAATAGTTCTGGTACACACCAGAGTAAAGGTGGTTTTCCTACGCCAGAGCCATCAAAATCACAGGCGAGGGTTTTGAACACAATAGTGACATTACCCTATGACGTCAAGAGGCTTCACCCACAGTGAAGAGAAGTTTACATGTGGGGAAAATCTCTCTCCACTGTGGCTCTGCTCACTTCCCGGTGACATATTTACTAACTGATATCAGTACCCATCCTAGGCTTCAGCAATATCAATGATGACAAGCAGGATTTGTCTTCGTCCCCTTGATTGCATTATCATTCTCATTAATTTTATTATTATATTATTTTGTGGAGGTGTCATTGCAACTTCCATAGCAGTTGTTGGGACTAAGTTGTTAGCTTGGAATTCTTCCATTTTCTTGATATTCGTATTGTTTCTACTTAACAAATAATTCAATGTATGTAACACTCATCAACATGATGAACAAGTCTATAGGTCCTTTGTCATCTATTCAGAGCGGGCATACAACAAGACAATCCGTTATGTTTTACCTCAGGTTTCAACACTACAGCCTTCTACTTGCTGCAGCAAGAGATGAGTGTTGCCAGGTGACTACTGTATTACTCCCTGTAGAAATAATTACCTATTCAAGCTATAGTAAATCTTGCCAAGGGTCTTCTCGTCATAGCACAAATGCAGTCTTGCAACCACGGGGACAATTCCATATCCTGCTGGGCATTATTGAATTCACCTGTTAGTGACTTACTGCCTACCTGTTGGATGGGCGAAGCCTCGTGACGTCATTGTTTACATCACGAATGGTTTTAGGATCCTTGTTTGCGATTTTCTTGGTTTTGGCATCAGCGCCTTCATTTTACTCTATAAATATCAAAAGCATCGAACTTAGGTACTAAATAACACTTGCAAAAGTTAGGTAAGGTTATAAAATATACACTTGCCAACTTTCACCTTCATCCGATGCTTTGTTAAAAAGGTGTTGCCAAAAAACAAAGTTTCATCAGCTCTGAATCCCTTAGTAGACGTTATTTAATTAAGTCCATTGGCTCACTTCTTATAGCGAAACCTAATTTCCGCTTGTAATGAACAAGCAATAAGAGTAACAGGCTATAAATGCCCCACATTTCGGAAAAATATGAAAGCATATTCACTTTTCATACTGTTAACCAAGCATACATCAGGCAATAATAAACAGTCAAGTATTTGACTCCCGTGGCTCTCAGGTTTCCTTCATTTCATTTCTGCTTACACCAAAAGCACCACTGCTCTCAGGCTTCTTTCACTTCATTTCTGCTTACACCAAATGCTTGAAGTCTGTAGCAAAGTACAGTGATCACTTCTTGGCATGGACGTTACGTCACTACTTAACTCTTCTCTTTTACAGTCATCACACCGTCTTGTGTGCGAGGTGGGGAAAGGGGGAGATCCAGGAGATGAGGTCTTCATTTTACAAGTTTTTTCCCTTACAGTTTATATAGTGGCAAGCATTCCTGCACCCAACCCACCCTTATTTGTTCCCCCATTGACTGCATACAATAAGAATAAGCTCCCATACCTTCATTTTCACTCTTTTGACTCCATAGATCTCTTTGTAACTCATTCAGTTCACTGCCATTCATATTTTGGCTGAGCTTGCTAGCCCTATACCCTCGACTCCACAGATGGTAACGGGAGCTTGTGATAGATCATTCGGTCACTAGTCCAGGAACTGGCCAGGCCCAATGTTGCCTATACACATAAAACCAATGCCTACTACCACTCAACAGCGTGTTCTAATTAAACGCAGCTTGGTCCTGTCCTATCTCATCCTTGCCTAACATAGGCCTGTAGGGTCCCACATGTACCTTCAAACCATCCACCTTACCTGGCAGGCTGATCTCCTCGCAACAACCATCTCCTGACATACACGCCAAGCACATGCATACAAGAAACAGCGGTTGTCACGCACCCTTTGCACATAATATTATATTATTCATATTAATATGTTAGATGTATCATTCTTAGTACAAGCATTACAATGTCAGCTTTTCCGCTATATGTATCAAAACTTCCTCCATGTCTTGTACTTTGATTTGTACATCTTTCCATCCTCCAACAAACACATTTGATTGTACTCTGACCTCTGTTTTGTTCGCTTCGTGTCAGGTACTACATTTCCGCTCACATGAGCTATTGACTTCTCTGTTTGTTGTTGAACAAATAAGTACATTTTGAACACTGTCTCTTATGGCCCATTTACACTAGGCTTCACAGCACGCTTCATAAGTCACTTCTGCCAGCATGTGCCCGCCCACCTTGGTGACACATTGTGCTGCATAGCGCGTTTTGCCTCTACACTACGTGTGTGGTGTGACCGGCAGTCCAGCAGCAGTATCTTTCTGACAGCCACGATGAGTAGTGACAAGGAAGAATTTGCCTGTGCTGCTGTTGTTGTAGCACAAATGTATGATCAAATGTGCAATTGTGATAAGAAAAGGAGGAAGTGCACAGACATTTGGCTTCTACACGAAGGAACAAAGGAAGTTATGGAAGTATCTCCAACGAGCTTTCAGAACAGGTTATTTTAAAAAAATACCTGAGAATATCTCTGCCAACATTTGAATTGCTTCTGGAGAAGGGAAGTCTTTAATCATGAAAGAGGACACTCATCTTCATGCCCACATTCCAGCAGGAGCCAGACTGGAAGCTACACTTTTATTCCTAATTTCAGGATTATCTTACGCTCGGCTGCAGTTCGAAACAAGCATTTCAGTCTCTAGTTTGAGTTCAATAACTCCCCAAACCTGCCTTGAAAGCGATTTCATGATAATTATTTAAGTGCTTAATGGTTTAGTGTGATTTCCTAGGAAAATAATGATATCACAGACACGCAATTGATATAACTATTTGGTTGATCTTTGTTAAATAAATATACTAAAAAGTGTGTAAAGTCACCACATCGGCGCCAGGATAGTGTTTCGGCGGCGCCATTAATTAAGTCTCCGCTGAGCTTGTTTTCTTTGGTGACTTCCCATTTTCTTCAAGCTCAATTAGTCACGCCTAAAACGTGCCAGGTCACGCATTTTAATCATTTTTACTTTATGGTATTTATACGAATGTCACACATTGTGTATCACATGTTTCTTCATTCACAGGCATCAAGACTGTATCCATATTGTAGCTCTGTATGTTTTGTATTGTAATTTGTACTCGTTCACTGCATATTATTGTTTATTGTTTCGACCTCAGGTCACAGTCAATTCCATTGTCTCTCGCGACCCGGCGTCAGTCGGGCCGCAATATAAGCTGCCTGGATCTGTAACAAAAGTAGCAGTAACTTTTTACCTGCTCGTTTCTTTGACACCTTACAGTGGTGACCCCGGAGTATCCTGGAGCCATTAGCGGACTCACACGGCGACTCAGTCTTGGCTCCAGGATTTCTCCAAAACGCTCTTAGCGGCCTAAACACGGCGCTGTAACCAGCGTTTGAGCGTGCTGACTCGCCGGCAGCGTCCCACCAGCGTCACTAGCGGAACCACACGGCGCACGAAAGTGCGTACTGACGCGTAGTACCCCACTCCAGTAAGGGGGTCAAAGGAGCGAGCATGGACGCCGGATATCCTCCTTCATGCAGTTAAACGCGACCGCGGACTCGGGAGGTTTACCTACCTCCCATCACAGCCGCCCGCCCCGCATCGAGGCCCTCCCGCAACTCCACACCAGCGCCCCGAACACACCACGGCCGGGCAACACAATCGCTGGCCGCCCTCACCGTAAAGCTGCCGCCGTTTCGCAGGGGAACCCATCGACGTGGCTGCGCAGGGTGGAGAGCCACTTCAGAATCGCGGACCTCACGGACGAAATCCTACAGGCCGACACAGTGCTCAACGCCCTTCCGAGGACGTACAGAAAACTCATCTCGCGAAAGTACCCAAACACACACCCTCACATACAGCACCACAAAAAGTTCCTCCTCGAAGCTTGCTCCCTGCCCATCGCCGGCCGGGGCCGCCCGGTTATCGACCTTGCCATAAATCCACGCCACGACCTCAATTCAAGAGACGCTTGGGCATGGTCGTAGATCTCCTGTCAATACCAGACTTGGGTGGTACAAACAAGCAGGAGATAAGTCACACGGAAATCTCGTTCGCCAACTCCTCCCGGAGGTACGCAACCAGATCGCTCACCCCTACACCATGCCTGTCGAGGACCTCATAGAGACGGGCGCAACACCTCACAGACTCCGTCAAGGCTTCCAGCGGCTAAAACCGCCACACAGCCGTCAGCTCCATCCAGCCTGAAGAGGATGTAGAGCAGCCCGTCAACGCCATCGCCAACAGGCGTCCACGAACCACAGCAGATGGAGGTCCCGGGCTTCTGTCACTACCACAAGTGGTTCGGAAAGGACGCCCGGAAACTGCCTGCCGCCCTGCTCGTTCAACCGTTCAAAAACGAGAAGTGGCGGTATGGCCAGCAGAACAGGCCGCCATGGCAGCCGAAGAACCCAGGGCCTCAAAACAGTAGGTTTTTACGTCCGCGACACCGTCTCCGGCAGGATGATGCTGGTCGACACAGGAGCCTTTAAATTGGTCTTCCCAGCATCCAGAGAGGACCGCAACCAGACACCAGACCCGGCCGCTTTCCTGACGGCCGCCAACGGAACCCCATCCTCTCCTACGGCACCAGGCTCCTGTCGATCTCCATCTGGCCAGAGTTACTCTGGGACTTCATCGTCGCGGACGTAGAACCCCACTCCCGGGGCGATTTTCAGCGACTTGGCCTGCTAGTCGACGTATCGGGGCTTAGCGCCTCCGACACCGACTCCTGCGGTCTCTCCCGTTAACGGCGGGACCCAGACCCACCATCAGCGCCGTCGCCCCCACCAGTATGCACACCTACTGTCGGAGTTCCCTGAGGTATTTAAGCCCGAGCTTCGCCAAGTCCCGGGGCCCCAGCCAAGCACGGCATATACCACCATATAGTGACTAAAGGGCCCCGACACATGAAGTTCCGTAGGCTTTCCCTCAGCGCCTTCAGGAGGCGAAAAAGCATTCGGAGATGGAACAGATGGGCATCTGCAGGAAAGCCTCCAGTCCATGGGCCTCCCCTCCACATGGTGCAGAAACCGGACAGCTCCTGGAGACCCCGCGGCGACTACAGGCGGCTCAACATTGCAACAGAGCCCGACCACTACCCTCTACCCAACATGCAAGACCTCACGGCCTCCTTTCACGGGGCCAAAATATTCACTAAATTGGACCTTCTTAAATCTTATTTCCAGGTACCTGTTGCGCCAGAGGACATACCAAAGACAGCCATCATCACGCCCGCCGGGTCCTATGTGTTCGCCTTCTCCACCTTCGGGCTGAGGAACGCAGGGGCCACCTTCCAGCGGCTCATGGACAGCATCCTGGGGACTTAAAATTCTGCGTCTGCTATGTCGACGACATTCTCATATTTTCCAGGTCTCACAGCGAACACCAGAGACACATCAAAGCAGTCCTCCAGCGCCTCCAAGAGAACAGCCTCGTCGTCCGTTTCGACAAGTGTACCTTCGGCGTCCAGAAAGCAGAATTCCTGGGTCACGAGGTGTCTCTGACAGGCGTCGCCCTCTTACATCGAAAGTGGCAGCCGTAGCCAAGTTCCCGACACCCACCTCCATCAAGGCCGTCCAGGAGTTCCTTGGGATGGTAAACTTCTACAGGCGGTTCATCCCGGGATCGCAAGACACCACGCCCCCCTGACGGAAGTCCTAAAAGGTCAACCGAAGTCCCTGTCTTGGGGACCCAGCCAGCAGCAGGCCTTTTCCTGACGAAGGCCGCCCTCACCAAGGCAACCGCCTTGGCACACCAGATCCCAAAGGCTCCCCTCCAGCTGACGACAGACGCCAGTAACGTCGCCTGCGGTGCTGTTCTGGAGCAAATCATCAACGGCGCCCCAGCCCATCGCCTTCTTCAGCAAAGTTCAGTCCGCAGAGACCGCACAGCACCTTCGACAGGGAACTCTGCGCGATGTACCACGCAGTTCGGCACTTCAAGTTCCTCCTGGAGGGACGCCCTTCACAATCTTCACAGACCACCAGCCACTGGTTCACGCCTTCACAAGCAGGGGGACGATGGTCTTCCAGACAGCAGCGCCACCTCTCAGCCATAGCCGAATTTACCTGTTCCGTCCAGGTACCTCCCGGCAAGAAAAATCCCGTAGCAGACGCCCTCCAGAGTCGAGTTGAGCACGCAGTGCAGCAGTGTAGATTACCAGGACCTTGCCAGAGAACAGGCCGCTGACCCAGAAACCCCAGCATACCGCGCACCGCCATCACATCCCTCAAGTGGCGGACGTGACCCGCCGCCCGGAGGCCCCAGCCTGCTCTGTGACATCAGCACAGGCCAGCCCCGCCCTTTGGTTCCAGCCTCACGCCGCGCCAGGTATTCGACATAATTCACGGCCTCACACCCCTCCGGCAGGACCACGCCAAACTGCTTTCAAAAAGTTCGTCTGGCACGGGGTGCAAAAGGACGCCACAGCCTGGGCAAAACAGTGCCTGCAGTGCCAGACCAGTAAAGTGGGTCATCACACGCAGTCAGGGTAGGCGAAGTTCCACAGCCAGGGCGCCGCCGGCCACATCCACATCGGACGTCGCCGGCCCCTTCCCCATCAGGCGGATCCAGATACCTCCTGACGGTGGTAGACCGTTCGACGAGGTGGCCCGAAGCCACACCCATGCAAGAAGCCACCGCCAGCGGCGTGCGCTGAGGCCCTGCTCTCCAGTTGGGTTAGCCGCTTGGCGTCCCCGACCACATCACAACCGACAGGCCCCGCTTTCCTCTCCGAGTTGTGGTCTGCCCTGGCTCAAATGCTGGGAACCACGCACCACACCACCCAGTACAACCCAGCGGCCAACGGCCTGGTCGAACGATTCCACAGGTCCCTAAAGTCATCCCTCATGGCCCGCTGCACCGCCGAGGACTGGAAACATCAGCTGCCGTGGGTCCTCCTCGGGTTGAGGATCGCCCCCAGAGCCGACGGCACCCCATCCGCAGCTGAACAAACCCTGGGGAACCCTCGTGGTGCCGGAGAGCTCGTGACGGATGAACGCCACTCCCCATCACTGCAGAGGCTCCGCGACGTATGGCGGCAAGGCAAGCCGCCTTGCAGGCGCTCATACATCGACAAAGCAACCACCTTCATGCCGCCACAGCTGTCATCCGCCACCCACGTCTTCGCCAGAGTCGATGCCGTCCGTCTACCACTAACTAAGCCCTACAGGGGACCCTTCCGCGTGCTGGAGCGGAACAGCAAGGCGTTCCAGCTGGCACTCCCAGGCAAGAACGACTGGGTTTCCATAGACCGGCTAAAGCCCGCCTTCCTGTCGGAGAGTCCCGGCAGCGACGCAGCACCCCTTCCGCCCAACCGCACTCCAGCACGCACTCACCCCGCAGGCGCGGTCAGCCCAGGAAGGGACCGCCCAACCAGCAGCCTCACAGGCGGGAGGCCCCTCCGTTATCTTCAAGGAGCCGCGGCACCTTCAGCCCCCAGCAGATACAGGGGGATTAGTCAGACGCGTCCCTGCGTCTTTGGGAGTATTTGTAAAGTCACCACATCGGCGCCAGGATAGTGTTTTTCGCGGCGCCATTAATTAAGTCTCCGCTGAGCTTGTTTTCTTTGGTGATTCCCATTTTCTTCAAGCTCAATTAGTCACGCCTAAAACATGCCAGGTCACGCATTTTAATCATTTTTTTACTTTATGGTATTTATACGAATGTCACACATTGTGTATCACATGTTTTTCTTCATTCACAGGCATCAAGACTGTATCCATATTGTAGCTCTGTATGTTTTGTATTGTAATTTGTACTGTTCACTGCATATTATTGTTTATTGTTTCGACCTCAGGTCACAGTCAATTCCATTGTCTCTCGCGGCCGAAGGCGTCAGTCGCTCGCAATATAAGCTGCCTGGATCTGTAATAAAGTAGCAGTAACTTTTACCTGCTCGTTTCTTTGACACCTTACAAGTGTAAATAAAAATGTGCTTTATGACCAGTCCCTTCGTTTAATAATTATACTAAAAAGTGTAAATAAAAAATTGATTTATGACCAGTCCCTTTGTTTAATAATTAATCACAAAATTATTACAAAACATTAAATATAACATATTTCTATGAATACTCAAACTTAAACACTGTTGAACTAAGATAATTCTATTTAGCTTATTACATATAAAATTACAAAAGTAGCATAGAAAATACAAAAAAAAAAAAACAAATACAGTACTCTATTGAATTTTATAACTATCATAATCATAATTACCAATCATCCTTTTTTCACATAGACAAATCCTTTCCACAGAAACTTGCATTAACCACTTTACAGTCTACACCTAAAGTATTTGTAGAAGCCATAAATATCACTTCGCCAATTAAGTTTTTTGCTATTTTAGCTTGTAAAGGATTTTCTTGGTTTATTGATCTTAAATCAAGACCTCACTCCTACCATATGCCTTGAACTGATCATCATCTTCTCTTGGCACACTTAAGCGGGTGATAGCATCATCAAAATGATATTTTCATAATAAAATAAATTTTTGAACATACTTCAAAACTCGTGGCAATCGCCGATGGGTAGTCAGGAAAACCACCAATGCGCCCTCTACCCAGGTACCTTGAACCATGCCAACTGTTCCTCAGATCTTCCATGCCCCTAGTCTCTAGAGGGGAGGAGGGTGGGAATTTAATCATATATAACTACCAGGTAAGTATGTTCAAAAATTTATTTTATTATGAAAATATCATTTTTAAACATCTGACTTACCAGGTAGTTATAAATATAGCTGATTGACACCTTTGGTGGAGGGTCAGAGACAGCCAACATCGTTGGAATTTTGCTTAAGGGTTAATAAACCAACTTAAGGTTCTTACCTGGTTTAAGGAAGCTGACTTCAATGAACTCCCCCTCATTATGTCTGCTTTCCTTAAGAGGTCCAGCGATCCATTCAGGGGGCTGAAGACCTCTAGGAGCTGCCAACCGGTGTACCAACCTCTATGTGACAGACAACCTATAATACCCTTGTTCCGGGCGCCACCAAGGAACAAACTGATTACCTGACTAAAATCAATGATTGCGGAAGACTGCATCCAATCTCCACAAACAACCATAACATTACAACTATTCCAAGGCAAGAATCAAGGGTATTGTTTTATGGGATTGCAGGGGTAGTCCCTTCTCCCACTACTGAGTTAGCTGCTATAAAAGGTCCCAGTGTATAGCAGTCGTCATAAAGCGTTTGTACTTGCTTCAAGTAGTGTGAGGCAAACACTGACTTGCTTCTCCAGAAGGTAGAGGCCATGATACTTTGTAGGGACCTATTCTGTCTGAAGGCTACAGAGGTTGCAACCACCCTGACCTCATGGGTTTTAACCTTTAGAAGCTTAAGGTCCGCCTCACTACATTCTGAATGCGCTTCCCTTATCAAATGTCTTATGAAAAAGGATAACGCATTCTTTGACATTGGTAGAGAGGGCTTCTTAACTGAACACCAAAGAGCCTCTGACTTGCCTCGTAAACTCTTCGTCCTTTGCAGGTACGCTCTCAGAGCTCTTATTGGACACAGGACTCTCTCTAACTCCTCACCTGCGATCTCTGTCAGATTCGTAATCTCGAAAGCCTTGGGCCAGGGTTGTGAAGGACGTTCATTCTTAGCTAAAAACCCCAGTTGTAGAGAGCAGATACCTTTGCCCTTCCTAAAACCGACGGTTTTATTGAAGGCATGTACTTCACTAACTCTTTTAGCTGTGGCCAAGCAAACCAAAAATAGAGTCTTCATTGTGAGATCTTTAAATGAAATCTCTTGCAAAGGTTCGAACCTATCGGACATGAGAAACTTTAGGACCACGTCTAGGTTCCACGCTGGTGAGTTCTGACTTTTCTCCTTAGTAGTCTCAAATGATCTGAGAAGATCTTGGAGATCCTTATTGGCAGACAAATCCAAGTTTCTGTGTCTGAAGACAGCTGCCAACATGCTCCTGTATCCCTTAATAGTCGAGGCTGAAAAGTTACGTCTCCTCTTAAGGTAAAGAAGAAAATCCGCTATCTGGGTCACAGAGGTACTGGAAGAGGAAACAGAGTTGTCCTTACACCAACCTCTAAAAATATCCCACTTGGATTGGTACACCTTGATGGTAGAAACCTCCTTGCTCTTGCGATCGCTCTAGCTGCCTCCTTGAAAAGCCTCTAGCTCTTGCGAGAGTTTTTCGATAGTCTGAAGGCAGTCAGCTGTAGACCTTGGAGGTTTGGTGATACCTTTCCAAGTGGGGTTGTTTGAGTAGATCTGGTCTTAGAGGCAGACTTCTCGGTGTGTCCACCATCCATTCCCGCACCTCTGTGAACCATTCTCTTGTCGGCCAAAGGGGACCACTAGAGTCATCCTGGTGCTCTCGTGGGACACGAACTTCTGAATGACTTTGTTTATGATCTTGAATGGGGGAAAAGCGTAAACGTCTAGGTTGGACCAATTTAAAAGGAACGCATCTATGTACGTTGCCTCGGGATCTGGTACGGGAGAGCAGTACGTCTCCATCCTCTTCGTTTGAGCCGTGGCGAAGAGGTCTATGCATGGACGTCCCCAAATCCGCTACAAATCTCTGCAGACGTCTTGATGAAGAGTCCATTCTGTTGCCAGGACTTGACCTTTCCTGCTCAGACTGTCTGCTCTCACATTCCTTTCCCCTTGAATGAAACGTGTCAATAAAGTCATATTCTTCTCTTTGGCCCAGAGAAGGAGTTGCCTCGACGTTTCGTACAATGACCTGGAGTGGGTTCCGCCTTGCTTGTTGATGTAGGCCAACGCCGTCGTGTTGTCGGAGTTGACCTGCACGACTTTGTCTTGCACTGAGTGCTGTAACTCTTTGAGGGCTAAAAATATTGCAGTCAGCTCCTTTTGATTTATGTGGAGCTTCTCTTGCTCTCTGGTCCAGGATCCCGATACTTCCAACTTTCCCAATGTTGCTCCCCACCCCGAGTCCGACGCGTCGGAGAACAACACTAGGTCTGGGTTCCTCTGTTTTAATGAAAGGCCCTCCTGAAGCTTGACTGGGTCGTTCCACCACTGAATGCATTGTTTCATCGCCTCTGAAATGGGGATACACTCTATCTCTAACCCCTTTTCTCTGCTCCAATACCGATTGAGGTGGAACTGGAGTGGGCGAAGGTTTAGTCTTCCTAAGGAAACAAACTGTTCTAGTGAGGAAAGGGTCCCTAGCAGGCTCATCCATTCCCTCGCTGAGCACGTCTGTTTCCCCAGACAGTCCTTTAGTTTTACCAAGGCCTGTTCCATCCTTGATGGTAACGGAAAAGCCCGAAAATCCCGAGACTGAATCTTCATCCCAAGATACAGGATCTCTTGGGATGGGGTTAGATGCGACTTCTGTCTGTTTACCAGAAGTCCTAGTTCCTCTGATAAACAGATTGTCATTTGAAGATCCTCCAGACAGCGATTGAAGGAAGGAGCTCTGAGGAGCCAGTCGTCCAGATACAGAGAGGCCCTGATGCCTTTCGTGTGCAGCATTCCCGCTACATTTGACATCAGTCTCGTGAATATTTGGGGCGCAGTGCTTAGGCCGAAGCAAAGAGCCCAAAACTGGAATACCTCTTCCTTGAAGACGAATCTCAGGTATTTCTTGGAACCCGGGTGGATAGGAATGTGGAGATATGCATCCTGAAGATCCAAGGAAACCATCCAGTCGTGTTGTCTGACTGCTGCTAACACTGATTTTGTTGTTTCCATGGTGAACTTCGACTTTTGTACAAAGACGTTGAGGGCACTCACATCCAGTACAGGTCTCCACCCCCGCGAGCTCTTGGGAACCAGGAAAAGGCGGTTGTAAAATCCTGGTGAATCCAGATTTCGTATTTTCTCTATTGCATTCTTCTGCAATAATAAGGATACTTGCTGTTGAATTGCCTGTGCCTTGGATTCGTCTCTGTATCTGGGCGACAGATCTATTGGTTTGTCTGCCAACGGGGGCTTTCTTAGGAAAGGGATTTTGTATCCATCCTTGAGTAGTTGAATGGACCAAAGACCCGCTCCTCTTTTCTTCCACACCTGCCAGAAGTTGAACAGCCTGGCACCTACCGCTGCCTGAAGGGGAAGATAGTCAGGTCCTGCTTCTTCCCTGTCTAGAGCCACTTCTTGTTGTAGTTCTTCTACACGCCCTCGAGGAACGTCTACCTGAGGGCCGACCACGAAAGGGCTGAGATCCCTGAAACACGGCAGTCTCAGCCTTACTCTTTTTAGTGATGAAAGTTGTTGGTAGGACTTTCCTTGCTGTTTTTGATATCAGATCTTGTGTGGTTTTCTGAGACAAGGATGTAGAGACCTCTTTTACCAAGTCTTGAGGGAAGAGGTGAGAGGAAAAAGGGGCGTAAATTAGTTCCGATTTTTGACTGGACGTGACCTCATTAGCTAGGAAAGAGCAAAGATGGGTCCTTTTCTTCAGGATTCCTGCTGAGAAAAGCGCCACTAATTCGCTGGCACCGTCTCTGATTCCTTTATCCATACACGACATCAGATGTACGAGTTCTTCGGTGTCGGTCGTGTTGAATAATTCCATCTTTCTTCCTAACGCTCCCAGGGTCCAGTCCAGAAAATTAAAGACCTCAAAGGCCCTAAAAATTCCTTTGAGGAGGTGGTCCAACTCTGATGTTGACCAACAAAACTTCGTTCTCCCCATGGCCACTCGACGAGAAGAGTCAACAAGATTCGAGAAGTCTCCCTGGGAAGAGGCAGGTATTCCAAGGCCGAACGATTCTCCAGTTTGATACCAAACGCTAGATCTTGAAGCTAGTTTGGCTGGAGGAAAAGCAAAGGCCGTCTTTCCTTGTTCCTTCTTTGAAAGCATCCATTCATTCATCATTTTAAGCGCTCTCTTGGACGAGCGGGACAAAACCATCTTCATAAAAGCTGACCCCTTAGACGCCTTCCCAAGAGTAAATTCTGAAGGTGGGGAATGAGGAGCAGTCGGGATAAAGCTTTCAGGAAAACTTCGAAAAAAAAGTTTCATAAGCCTTTTCAAGTCTGATGAAAGTTGATGGCCTTTACTATCGTCTTCTTCTGAAATCTCTTCAATATGATCCACAGGAGACTGAGGGATATCATCAATCTCTTCTTCTGATTGACTGAAGACCAAAGTAGCGACGTCTTTCAAAATATCATCTTGACGCTCGGCGTCCTGGTGTCCAGTCTCTTGACGCCTGGCGTCTTGGCGTCCATCTTCTTGCAGTAATAATGTATGGCGTCCAGCCTCATGACGCTTGACTTCCTGGCGTCCAACTTCTTGACGCCTGGCGTCTTGGCGTCCAGATTCTTGACGCCTGGCGTCCAATCTCTTGACGCCTGGCGTCCTGGCATCCATCCTCTTGAGCAACTCGGGCGTCCTGGCGTCCAGACTTCTGACGATCGTTGTCCCGCCAAACCTTAAGGTCGCTTGAGAACTGGCCGCCTGTGCGACATCTGTCAAAAGCTTCCTCAGGCTGACGTACAATGATTGAGACCTCTTGAATAGGTGAAACATTCTTCCCACGTTCGCTGTCCCGCCGCACCCTGAAGTCACTTGAGAACTGGCCGCCTGTGTGACATCGGTCAAAAGTTTCCTCAGGGCGACGTACAGCCATCGGTGGACAAAAGTCTGCATCTGTCTTTTCTGCAGGCTGCAAGACTTGCATCAGGGAAGAGTTTCCATTGCATGTCCTGAATTAGACTGGTTTGCGGAGCTACCTGCTGTTGAGGATCGACAGGGGGAGCCGCAATATCAGCTACTAATTCTTTTTCTTCGTTGAGACATTGGAAATGACATTCCGGGGACGCTTCCGATCTCATTTCGTCTTCAGCGGAAGCAGACAGCCACCCGTGCGACAACATACGTCTGCTTTTCACCGGAGAGCAATCGTCCGAGCTAAGAGGGGAACGCTCTGGACTGCTCCAATGACTACATCCCGGAGTAGGAAGCGTCAACTCCCGACGCCGCTCCACAGAAGAAAGTTTCCTTTTGAGGGGTCTCAACACGGACGTATGACACCAGGCCCGTCTAGCAACTGCGTCTTCTGGCGAGGACGAAAACACTTTAACCTCGCCTTTCCTATGGCGAAGGCGAGCGTCCTGGGAAGCGTCAACAGGTACGCTCGAGGGGACGACTGCTCGGTAGCTAAAGCCTCTCGCCTCCCTTCGTCTGTCGACATTCCTTCTCACAGGGGTTGGTGAGCTTGGAAGAGGTCTAGGACTAGGAGCACTACAGGACCGAGCAATTGCACCCTCCACAGCACTTGCACTTTTATTTTTCTCATTAATACTTGAATGTTTCAGATCTCTCACATTCGACCATAAATCCTCTCTGTCTCTTGCAAGGGATTCTACCCTTTGTCCAAGGGTTTGAATGGCCGTCATCATGTCCTTCAAGGTTGGCTCCTTATCAGTATCAGTGGGGGGTTCTGGGACTACCACTACTGGGGAAGGAATAATAGGATTGTTAATAAGAGGAGAATCTTCAACTCCCTGACTATCTCTAGAAGAGCGAGATTTACTACTCCCGGCTCTTCTGATCCTATCCCTTTCAAGCTTCGAAACATAGCGATAGTAAACCACCCACTCTTTCTCTGATAAACCCAAACATTCATCACATCTGTCCTTTAACTCACAATTCTTACCTCTGCAATTTACACAAATCGAGTGGGGATCCAACGCGGCTTTAGCAAGCCGGGTTTTACACCCCTTCACACACATTCTCACACTCGAAGCAGAGTCAGACATCTTGGAAAGAGAAAAATCGTAAGAAAGATCAAAACGAGCAAAGGTCAAAACCAACAATATCTAAAAGAGTCCAGAAAATCCAAAGCAAATCCAAAAAACAAGCGAAAGCCAAAGCCAAAGTGTACTTCACCAAAAAAAACTCTGTGAAAAAACACGGGCCAAACGAGTGAAATTCCTAACGATGCAACCGGTATGGCGGCAGGGAAGATCTGAAGAACAGTTGGAATGGTTCAAGGTACCTGGGTAGAGGGCGCACTGGTGGTACACCTGCCTACCCATCGGCGATTGCCGTGAGTTTTGAAATTCTGCCGCGCGTCAGGGACTTAAGGTATATATATAACTACCAGGTAAGTCAGATGTTTAAAAATTTGTTTTTTCCATCTTTTGCATCTTCCGTCTTTCTTTTCTGGTTCCTGTGTGCGATGGGAGATGGAGAGTTTAAATTGAAGCAAGTGCATGCTACTGGTGTAGGTGTACCTGTGCAAGAGTGAAGTAGAGCTGAACCTGAGAGTTTGGATGATGATGATATGATGATGTCATGGGAGTAGCGCAAGGGGTGCCTCTGTTGCAGCAGCTTTTCTGCTTCAGATCTCTTGAAAAGTTTGGTCCAATGGCTGAAAGTTGAAACATATAGGCCTACATACAATACTACAAGATCTAACTAATTTTATTAAAATTTAATTTAGGAATGTATAGGTAGATTGATTAAATACATTTTCAACATATGCCAGCAAGTGCACGACAGTGGGAATGCGCTACTGAATCCCTTCACAGAAGATGGAACTTCCCTAATTGCCTAGGTGCTATTGGCGGTAAGCATGTGGAGATTCAACCACCACCAAACAGTTGATCATACTATTTTAACTACAAAGGTACACACAGTATAGTATTAATGGGGGTAGTTAATGCTAACTCTGAGTTTATTTACGTAGATGTTGGAGCAAATGGGAGAATTTCAGATGGAGGTGTTTGGGGGAATTCAACACTTGGCAATCTTTTGGAAACAAATGATGCCAAAATCGCAGAACCACGTACATTGCCGAATTCAAACAAGAAACTGCCTTTGGTTTTGTCGGTGATAATGCATTTCCCCTTAAACCATAATTAATGAAACCATTTCCACATAGAAATCAAACAGACCAACAAAGAATATTTTCACATAGGGATTATCAAGAGCTCGACACATCGTTCAGAATGTATTTGGTATAATGTCAAGTAGATTCAGAGTTTTGAAAACTACCATTTGTCTTTCACCTACAAAAACAGAAAAAATAGTTCCGGCACGTACAGCACTCCACAATTTATTACGCCGTGAAACTCCAAATGACTACAATCAACCAGAGGCAATTATAGAAAATGAAAACGAGGAATCTTTCACCACCAGACAAGAATCATGGTGTGGAGAACCAACAATGGTCCCTCTATAACCAACAAGAACCAGGAACCTGTCAACAGAAAGTAGACACATAGGCTATGTGAACAGTTCTGTGAATATTTCAATAATGAAGGTGAAGTACCATTGCAACGACGAATGGTAGGATTGGAAAACTACGTGATAACTTTTCATTAAAAGGAAATAAATATCATACAACTGAATGTATTTTCAATTTTTAACATTAAAATATTTCTTATAAACAATTTTTATCTCAATATATCATGCTCTCATTAAAATATTAAATAATGACAAATACACAAAATAGAAATACTCCATAATTATACTGATGAATCATTACACTAAACGACAACTCTAAAATATACTTACCTCCATCATTTCCAGCGATGAAGTTGACTCTGGAATATTGTCGTCTTGTAAGAAATGAAGTAAATCATAGCACCAGAGCTTAGGAACATATAAATCATCTGTTCCAGCTCCTGATTTTTTTTATTACCATTCGGTTTTTTGTTCACACTTGTACTGGCCACGTAGCGTATGGATTTTTTTATATCTTCTGTTATTTTGTTGTTAATCTGAATCATCTCTTCCCATAGTTTCTTCATTGTGGTGTCACCTACATCTCTATTTTTATATGCTTTTAATTTAACATTCCATAAACATTGATAATGCTGATAAAGACTACCAGAAAACAAATTTCTTCTTGTCTCCATTCTAGGGCGATACAGTAAAATACAGTACTACATGATAACAGCTGAAAAGTGAGCAGTCGTCGGCTTGTTCTTTCCATGTGTGTGTGTGGCCCACCAGGAGACCAACAACCAAGATAAACTTTCTCTTCCATGAGTCATCTGATGAGAAGAGCACACTGTCGAAGAAACACAACTTCTCCCATGTGACTTTTATACGTATTTCTCTGTAACCATTACTGTCACATTTCATTTATGATCACCACTATATGTATTGCCAAGCAATTGCTCAGATCATGTACTCGTAATGTTCAACTGAATCTTCTGTATCAAACTGTATGTATGTTTCTGTCTGTGAACAAACACAGACGCCTAAACTTAATCCCGGTTTCGATTTGTCAGAGAGTAGTAACTACGTTGCAGCTCTCACCAGCCGATAACCTCTGTGAAGATTCTGTACATCAGGCAGTAATGAACTAGACAACAACCAGCCAGCATGTCAGTCAGTACCTTCCTTACATTGGTGACCCCG
Organism: Macrobrachium rosenbergii; assembly: GCF_040412425.1. Classification (NCBI taxonomy): domain Eukaryota; kingdom Metazoa; phylum Arthropoda; class Malacostraca; order Decapoda; family Palaemonidae; genus Macrobrachium; species Macrobrachium rosenbergii. The sequence goes on along the minus strand of NC_089770.1, from coordinate 31,952,814 downwards.
GAGTGACACGAAAAGGCTGACGAGAGATGTCCAACGCATGGAGATGACCCACCCTGCGAATGAAGCCCTCGCCGCTGCCTCCACATGCCTACCACCGTTCATGTCCTATGACCCAGAGGCATGGTTCTTCAGGGCGGAAACGACCTGCCCGGACGCCGTCCTCGAGTTATCCTTCAGCCTGCTGCCGTCCTCTACTTCCTGCTGGACGACATTCAGCTGGCTGGATCAACTGACGTCACCCTTCATCCTCGAGTTCCTGCTGGACGGAACTCAAGCTGGCTATCAAAGGATCAACCGACGTCATCCTTCAGCCTGCTGCCGTCCTTGAGTTCCTGCTGGACGGCATCCTCGAGCTGGCTACCGAAGGATCAGCCGATGTCATCCTTCAGCCTGCTGCCCGCCCTGAGAGCCAAGAAATTCCTCAACCAGGTGGGGCTCCTGGAGGAGACGAGTGACCGCCGCACATTTACAGGCAGCTCTGGTGGTTCATCATGCCGCCCGCTGCGGGCAGCCAACCCAAGTCATCCTTGGACATTGTGAGGAAGGTACTGTCACACAAAAGCCATGCAGACGTACCAGCAACGAAGGCAACAAGGACGACCTGTTGCACCCATTACTCACTGCCAATACCAAGGTGGGAGGAAGTACAAACGACTCAGCCTTGACGTTGTCAGCAAGACAATTTTCAGCTGTTGGGCCTTTCTTGGGGGGGGGGGAGTATTTGTTAAGAACACATGTGTGGCCCACCAGGAGACCAACAACCAAGATGAACTTTCTCTTCTGAGAGTCATCTGACGAGAAGAGCACACGGTTGAAGAAATACAACTTCTCCCATACGACTTTTATACGTACTTCTCTTTAACCATTATTGTCACATTTCATTTATGACCACCACTATATGCACTGCTATGCAAGCACTCCAATCATGTACTCGTGATGTTCAACTTAATCTTCTGTTTCAAATTGTATGTTTCTGTCTGTGAACAAACACAGATGCCTGAACTTAATCCCAGTTTCAATTTGTTAGAGAGCAGTAACTACATTGCGGCTCTCACCAGCTGATAACCTCTGTGAAGATTCTGTACATCAGGCAGTAATAAACTAGAAAATAACCAGCCAGCATGCCAGTCACTACCTTCCTTACGGGCAGAATGAGTCATGATGCAGCCATCATGCCAAACTTGATAGGTTGGGTGGTGCTCCATGTCCTGAAGATCTGAATAGTAGCTAACTAGAATTTGGGAGGAATTGGGCAAGTTTTACATATGGGCCAAGCCTAGAATGAGGCTTTGACAGCCTCTGCCCTGGAGATGACCACACACCAGCCACCAGCCACCTCCACGACACCTGCTGCCTTCAGACCCCTAACCCAGAAGCTTGGTTCATTATTTAATGTGGGCGGAAACAATAGGTCCCTTGCTAAGTAATCAATTGGTTCTAGCCAGGTAAAATAACCTCCTCAGCCAGCCCTAGGAGAGCTGTTAATCAGCTCATAAAATGCCATTCTTCAGTAGAAGAAAATTTCTACCAGATGATGTCTTACCAAACAGGTAGCAGAATGGCTTACAGAACTCCAGACCCATCACCTACGAAGCCCTGAAGGACCAGATAAAGTCATCCTTCAGGATGCCACCTGCCATAAAAAGCCAAGAAATTCCTGGGCAACGTGGGGGCAGCCATAGGTGACGAGAGGCCGTCACACATCTACAAGAAGTTAAACGGGCTGGTAACACTACCCACCATTCTCAACGTCTCAACCATGCCAATACAAGAATTCTGACTTTGGTTGACAAAGTACACATGGCCCACAAAGCAGTGGAGCCCACACACCCACCCATAGCAGCAGCAGCAGCACAACGGTCACAGCAAGCAACAGACACAGAATTCGACAGCGACCCAGACAGACTAGCCGCCCCATCCGCAAACGGCACTTTCCCAAGCAGATGAACAACAGAAAGACAAGACAGAAGAAAACTGAACTACCAGAGGGAATGTGCTGCTTCCTTTGGAAATTTGGAATAAAAGCCAAAAGTGTGAAAAAGGCTGCCCATTCTCAAAACCATGCAGGAAGGTCACATCAGTGACCCATACAACTAACTGTCAACAGTGAGCAGACCAATTGCCTTGTAAGAGAAGCCACGCCTACTTCCTGCTGTCTTTCTTCCAGATATGAATGCAAGGGCTCTACATATTTCTTCATCAGGGACAAAAGGCCAAACATGGAATTCCTCATCAGGCATGCAAATCATTTGTGCCAGCCAGCCCACATGGATGACCCAACCCCACCCCACCCACCAACCTTCACGTATCCACGGCCAGTGGAGCACCACTCGAGATGTATGGGAAGAGGAATATGAACGTGTCATTCAGTGGGAAGGACTACAGTTGGACCTTCATCCAGCAGACGTGACGTTAGCACTTTTAGGAGCAGGCTTCCTAATGCACACAACCTGCTAGAAGGAAATAGCATCAAAACAACTGATCCTGGTGATGGGGACTCCTCAAAGTTCCAGTCAAGGAAGATATAGAAAAGACCACGATCATCACCCCATTGGCACAGACAATTCAACTACAGAATGCAAAGGCAACCTCTCAAAGACTTACAGACAAGCTGCTGGGCGCCTTCAGGACTTTGTGTGGTCTACACTAACGACATCCTCATATCTAGCCCCACCTTCTAGCAACATCTTAAGGACATCAAAAGGGTGCTGCAAATATTAAAAGAAAACGGACTCGACAGTAAGGGAAGACAAGTACAAATGGGCAAAGAAATTGGTGGAATTCCAGGGCATCAAATAAGCCCAGATGGCATTAAACCCCTCCAAGAGAAAGTATAAGCAATTACTGACTTCCAAAAACCAACAACAATTAAAGCAGTACAAGAATTTTCAGGACTAATTATCATAGATTTATTCCAAATAAATAAAATCATGAGTCAATCTACAGTAAACAGACCCGAATTTACGGGGATGAATAACACGCCCCCAACAGGACAATAGCTAAAACCGTGAATACTTAAACCCTTCCAAAAAACTTAGAACTTGCCTATTTTGACAAAAAAAAAACTAAAAATGCTTATACAGGTATTATCCTAAAAAAAAAAAAACTAAAAATACTTATACAAGTATTATCCTACTTTACGATGGGGATAGGTTGCAAAAAAAACCATCGTTTGTTAAAAAAATATCTCGAATGAAGACCTAGCGAAACAAAGAGGTATTCAGTACCATGTAGACATATGGTAGCCTAGCCTACACTATAAAGTATACGCTATACATACACGGTATAGTAATTATTAATATCAGCTAATTCAAGGTTTTACAGATTGACTAATGACATTCAATACAAAGGGAAATTGAATAACAAACAAGAATTATCTTAGCAAACCTACACTATGGTATATCATATACATACCCATATGGTAGTCAACAGCCTACATTATACCATACTCTATATTTAAATAATATCGAAAATTATACAAACATCAACACAACATATGCATCTTTTCACAGGATCTTTTAAATGTTATGCTTTACTTCACTGTATCCAATAATATTGTATATATTCTTATATTGCTTTTGTATTATAAATTGCGATCATAGCGATCAATGTTTTGGTTTGGAAATCAATTATGTAAATTTATTTCGCCGTATTCACCAAGTTCAGTGCTGAGTGCTTTTCTTGCTTCTAGTTAGAGTAAACAAATCTCTAGATATGATATTTTAATGATAAAATAAAGTTTGTTCATACTAACCTGGCAGATATATATATTGCTGTATTCTACAAAGTCCGACAGAATTCCAAAAAATTAGCACACTACAGTTGGGCCAGGTGGTTAGTGTACCCCCCCGCCTGGGGGAGGCGGTATCAGAACCATTCCCATTTTCTATTCAGATTTTCTAGTGCCACTGTCAAAAAGGGGAGAGGGTGGGCACTATGATTATTTGATCTGCCAGGTAAAAAGTATGAACTGTTTATTTTATCATTAAAATATCATTTTGTTCATGGTTTTACCTGTCAGATACATATATAGATGAATCCCACCATTGAAAAGGTGGGAAGAGACAGAATATTTTTAGGAAACAAAATATGTAGGCGAATTGACGCCTTGGTTCCTTACTTGTTAGCATAGCTGAGATATGATTACTGTCACCCAAGCCTGCTTCTGCTTTACTAGAGTCTCCAGCAAGGTCGTGACCTATATAGCCGGTGAGTTCTAGATGATCTGTCCACGGGAGCGTGACCACAATGGGACTAGATCATAAGACCATACTGTGAGAGCAAAAGGAGCAACGACCAACCACCTGCAAAGAGCATCAAGGATAACCGAAGGGACGCCTTTTCATTGGAAGCTTTAAATGTAACCAACTTACAGCTTCAACATGCCCTCTCCCTGGTCCTTGGAGTCCAACAGAGGTCCATTATAAATGTTAGTCAGTTTTCACGACGTGCACTTTGATTAACCCGGCGTTACTATTGCTTCTTCTTTATTATAGTTTGTAAACGCTCAATCTATGCACCTCCGCAATAGTTATTATTTTGTTAGCCATCTTCCAGATGCAAAAAGGAGCACTTTAGTCGAGAATGAAATCCAGAACTAATAAATTAGCAGGGTGGGAGGCAAAGTTAATTTGATCATTTATCATTACAAGTTAACCTGCCCCTACACCTCATGCATATATTGTGAGGATCTAAGATTGCTTTCAGTAGCCTCACCTTAAACTCATTCACACAACATACTCTGAAGCTAGCATAACTAGATCCAGACATCATCCAAAGAGCAATCAAAAGCAAATTCCACAAAAGCGTATGCCAATCCACAATCCAAAGACAAAAACCAAAAGTCAAATAGAATACTTAAGTGGAAAATAACCAGTTTACGTTTTCTTTCCAAAGACGGAGGTATTTCAAAAACAGATGTTGACAGTACCGGCGACAGAGAAAATCTGAATAGAAAATGGGAATGGTTACTGATATTGCCCTCCCAGCGGCGGGAATGGGTACTAAATGTTCCATAAATGCTGTATGCTGTGAGATTTTTGGAATTCTGTCGGACTTCGGAGAATACAGCTATATATATATCTGACAGGTAAGTCACATGAACAAAACTTTATTTATATGGGGCAAGGTTATTTTTCGTTATACGAAGATTTGTTTTAGTCGAGATATAACTTAAATACGTCTCCTCATAAGGTAATTTGGCTTTTTTTTCGTTAACAGATGACATTGGCCGTTCGGGGGCATGTTCATTTTATGTAAAAACAAAATAAAAAAAATTCTCTTCATTATTTTCACTTGATTTCATAATACAAGCATTACGTATTTATCTTTTATCGGCATGAAAACAACAGTAATGTGTGTTCTTTCATGCCCAGTAGTTTTGATTAAAATACTTTCTCTCCAATTTTATTTACGGTCAAGTTTCATCCGATGCAAGATAATTTAGTCATTAACAGCTTGAACATTCTTTTCTCAGCTTAAATTAAGCAGTATATTTCCTTGCCGATCTTATATCCATAGCGAATATGGGTATAATGTAAAAATATATGTCCTATTCTACTAAATGTTATTTGCAACATAACTAAAGTAATTGTTTACTGCCATATGATGGTTGAAATGCAAGCAAAACAGCTGTTGTTATCAGATTTGGTTATAAGCCAAACAACAGTTTCTCGTTCGTTTATGGCTGTAAGCATTTATGCAAGAGTATAACATTAAACATCTCTAACGATACTTTTATCATTCTCTTACTTTTTTAACTAGAAGATGGGATAGAGAGACGGAGGTCTGAAGTTGGTCTATTGTAATTTGGTCTCTCTCACTGCCTGATTGTGCGCTGCTGCCTGCACCCACACAAAATTTAAAAATACTTTATATTGTTGTATTGGTATTAATTCCCATTGCAAAATCAAATTATCGTAACTCGAGCACTACCTGGGTACCTGAGTATTTGAATAGTTTTATCACAAATGGTGCATTTGGTCATGAAAATACAGTAATTAGTGAATATTCCTCACTGAAAAATACTGCGAATGGGCAAATTTTCTGCGAATAATGTGTATATATGTTCCATAGAAAAATCTGTGAATAGGTAAGTCCACAAATACAGGGGGTTTACTGTATCAATGTTTACAAGGAAAACCCAAAAATTTAAGTTTATCGGAAGCTCATGATAATGCATTTCTTTTAGCAAAAGAAGCAAAAATAACCTCTGCAGCCACATTAATCTTTAATCTACCCCATAGGTCCCTCACTTTGATGACTGACGTGAGTAACATGGCAATGGGTGCAGTACTAGAGCAGGACACAGACTATTGTCATCGGCATTCTTCAGGAAGAAGTTAATGTCAGCAGAACAAACATACTCCACATTTGACAGGGAGCTCCTAACAGTACAGAAAGCCATTCGTCACTTCTACCACATTCCTGAGGGACGGCAGTTCATCATACAAACGGACCATCAACCATTCACAAGAAAGCAGATGCATGGTCAGCAAAACAGCAGCGTCACCTATCACCCATAGTTGAACATTCCTGCACCATCGAGTATTTGAAGGATTCAGGAAACATCATGGTGGATGCACTTTCAAGAAATTGTGTCAACACCATCCAGCTCGGGATAGCCTTCCCAAAATAGCAGAGGCATAAAATGACAACGTGGACCTACAGCAACTGCAGCCAGACAACCCTGCCCTTACGTGGAGCAACCTGTCAATCAACAATGAAACGATGACCATTGCCTGCAATATGAGTACTGGATGCCCTCGGCCTTACTTGTCATAATGCCTCACAAGAAAGGCTTTCAATCTCATCCACAACCTGTCCAACCCTTCAGGCCGGGCAACTGCCTGAATTTTAGCAAAGTGGTATATCTGGTGGGGAATGAAAAAGGACAAACTGGAAGAGAGAACGCCTTCCATGTCAGACATCAAAAATAACAAGGCATGAAGAGAGTGGAATGGGAGAGTTCCACACAACACACAGCCGACTTGCCTACACCCATGTCAACATAGTGGGACCTCTAACGCCCTCTGAGGGGTACATATACCTGTTCACCATCATCGACAGAAATACCAGGTGACCAGAAGCAATACAGATACGGCAACAGACGACAGCGGAGAGTTGTGTGAAAGCTCTCATCGGATGGGTCAGCAGACACGAGAAGTCCCGCAGATCATCACAGGCGAAGGGGGCCACCTCCATGTCTGCCTTATGGAATGTCCTCGCAGACAGTTTGGGGACAGATAATACACACGACAGCCTACAACCCAAAAGCTAATGGCATCATCAAAAGGCTACACCGATCGTTGAAAGCATCACTTGCCGCCAGATGGCAAGGCGAGAGTTGGAGAAAAGAGTTACCTTGGGTCTTACAGGTGTACCAGTCTGCATTTCCCCCCGTCTGAGATTCCCCCAGGGGAAAATCTGGCCCAGGATAAATCTCCCCCAGAGGGAATTTTGGCCCAGGATAGTATTCCCCTCTCCTGGCCAATATTCCCCAGCCCCCATACCAGGTGTGAAAGCCCCCTGTCTCCCCACTTGCCACTTGCCATGTCATGAAGATACAATGCCACCATGGTGTGAAAGCGGCCTAATATAACGAGGCAAACTGGCAAATTACTGAAGCCTAACAATACAGTGATTCGATCATCACGAGACAGGGACTTCAGCATTAAAAATAAAAGAAAAAAAAAGAAACAAAGCCAACAACAGGCGATAGGGAGCAACTGAGTGCCAGATTACTCCGAGCAGTAGTAAGGGTAGCAGCAGGTGTATCTGAACATGGAGGATTTATACATCTTTCCATCCCCACATACTTTCAATACCTGGATAGTAGAAAGTTGGCCCTGATGGACTAAAAAAAGAAGAAAAACGTGATATTTGAAAGAAGTGTGAGCCATTTTGTGTTCAAGAGGGATATTTGATGCATAAACAACGCAGGAAGGGTGAAGTTCAGCTTATCATATAAAAATAAGTGTTAATGAAAGTGGAAGTGAGCAGAGTCATCAAAGCTTGCCATGAAGGGTTTGGGGGAGCACATATGGGGGAGAGATAAAACAGTTGGAAGATAACTGCTAAATATTTTTTTAAAGGCATTAAAGAAATTGTCATTGATTATATTTCAAAATATGACAAATGCCAGAAAGCAGCCAATAAGCCCTCAATGCAAGCTCCTGAGTTGCATCCAGTGCCTGTTCCAGAAAAAGTGTGGTCTCAGGTGGGAATGGACTTGATTGGACAGATTTACCTCGAAACAGAAAGAGGACACTGTTACATTGTGGCAATGACCGATTACTTCTCAAAATTCCCAGTTGCTGCACCTCTAAAGCATAAAACTGCAGCAGAGGTAGCCCAGTTCTTTTTAGATGCCATGTGTGACTTTGGTTGTGTAGAAACACTTATTACTGACCAATGCCGCGAATTTGTAAATCAACTGAATGACATCCTCTGTGAAAATCTGCAAATTAATCACAAAATTGCTTCGCCCTATCACCCTCAAACTAATGGACTGCAGGAAAGATTCAATCAGACACTTGAAAGAGCTCTTATGAAATGTGTCAATGAAAAGCAAAACGATTGGGATATGCACATAAAAAGAATCCTGTTCGGATATCGCACATCTGTTCACGCCAGCACTGGTGTTGCCCCTTTCACTGCGATGTTTAGGAGAGATCCAGTACTCCCCATCTACTTAGACACTGGATCACAGGTGAAAGATGGAGCAACGACAGAAACAGAGAGAGTAGTGTCAGAAAAGAAGGCAGCCGAGGAAAAAATGGCGATGAACTTTGCAAAATCTCAAAGAAGACAGAAGAAGAACTATGATAAGAGACATACAAGCAAATCAAGTGAAATAGTTGAGGGCTCATTAGTACTGTTGAAAAACAACAAAAATAATCACCAAATGGGAGGAAAATTAGAAACAAAGTACATAGTAAAATTATGAAGTTGTTTCTCTGCAAGGAAAAGGACGTGCAAAACTGAAAAATCTCTCAACAGGCAAAGAACTGAGGAATACATATCACGTGGTAAATTTGAAGCTGTACAGACTTGATGGTGCAAGCAGCAGAGATGGACAAGATCAGGACAACTACCAGGATCAAGAATACACCACGAACAGGAAAAAGCAGGGACAATCTCGGCAAACACTGAATCGAAGTATTTCAGCAAGAGAAAGGACAATTTTACTCATGTTTGTAGATGAGGAAGTTGTTACAAGAGTGGAAATAGATGGAGAGACTATAACAGAAGAAGAAATAGAGACAAGACCAGACAAGCTTCCTGGTATTCTTGTCACTAATAAGGAAAACCTTCAAGCAATTTACAAGTACATGGATGATGATGATGCAGTTACGATGCTTCACGCTACTATCAAAGCTAAAGAGGACGACATTCCTGGAGCATGGGTTTGTCCAGAATGTGCGGAAATCACAGCAGATGGACGTGAAGTGGTGGAGTGTGAATCTTGCTACGAATGGTACCACACTGCTTGCCTTGGATCTGCAGAAAATTACAAGGCATCGTGGAGCTGCTGCAAATGTAACCCTACCCAGTATGAAGTTCCCTTTAAAGATTTTTAACTTTATAATAGGAAATAAATTTCAACATTGGTTCTATTTACAGATTTTTAAGTCTCCGTTGGGAGACAGCCTTTCAACCTTCAATTTTAATAATGCTATATGGTAATATGTTTCAACTTCCATTTGTAATCTTGAAATAATAAATCTTAAAAAAAACATATGGGCTTCCTTTTACTTTTCAGTAACCACTGTATTCGTTACATTACGCAGTTTTGTGTGCTGTGGAATTGACTGACGTACAAAACGTCTCCTTCCCTACCTTTATACTTGTCTCCCCCTTCCCTTGTCCATAGTGCCATGACATTTTCCCGTCACATTTACATACTTCATAAGCATTACAATACATGATACGACTTGTCCTTGGTGACTTGAGAACGGTGGTATGATTTTTTGTGTGAGGGGGTGAAATGGCCAAGAGGGAGGAAATATATCCTGTGTCTGTAATTCAGAGCCTCTTAAGGAAAAACTGCCCAGACCAATTTTTCTGGGGAGGGGGAATTTAATAAGGCTACTGTTCCCAGGGGGAACTACAGTCGGGGGAAATTTTTCCTGCTACACCGGGCCTGACAACGTCACCATACACTGCATTCAACACATCTCCAGCACGAGCCCTGTAAAATTTACAGGTACTCTGTCATAAACTTTGATATGTACATATATGTACCTAAATTTCCTTCTTCTTCTCTAGATGTACATACTAAGGTATATTTACCTAATGTTGATGTTGTTTTGTTGACATGTTGTAAACACAGTATCATTGGCTTATATTCTCTTAGGAACAATTGTATAACCATAAAATCTATTGGCGATGTAACAAATATAAAATTCTGTCTTTTTCAGAATTTGTTTCACGTACTCTTACACCAGAATGTTTATTCCTTAATATACATGTTACATTTGGTAATAATGTAGGCCTGTTATTTATCATGTAGCCTACTGTATGCAAATTTCTCACCTAGACTAAATTGAAGCCAACGCATCCAGATGCATCCATCAGATTATTATTTTTTTCTTATCAGATATGTCCAGACATACGGACATATAATATTGGAGTGAAAAAGTTCAACAGTCATAATGGGAATTCTATGCATTTATTTACAGATAGTGTAATGACATAATAATGCCGTAAATATTGCCGAAACTGCAAACTTCTCATATCACTAATTGGCAACTGTCACCGGCACCTCAACGCTCTCTCTGTTTGCAGACCACCCTCTCTTGGCACTACTGCCAAACTGATTCAAGAACGGAAGCTACATGATGAGACATATTCTTCACTTTCTCTTCACATTTCACACAAATCTAAAATCTGAAACCACCAGCGTACTCAGGGTGAATTTGTTGTATGAAAACACAAGTTTCATATTATCTTGATCGCATGAATGATGCAAAATTCGATAAGTAAAAACCGGTATAAAGAATTAAATGTTTCTCTCTTCACTTTTACTCCTTGTAATTCCTTTGTGTTTTATCTTATTGATATCAGGAAATCATGATTTAGTTGTCTAAGTAATACCAGATCATATGGTATGACCAAAACTTTCCCTGTCTTGTGCAAAACATGAGATGAATGAAGAACTATAAACATATTGCTAGTTTTCCGAGTTACAGACGTAGAAATGAGGCCGCCAAACAAACGTGATGTAGGCCCAAGAATCTACCTTAAGTGAACCACCTATAGATTTAGGAATCGTCTGACTAGCTCATTTCTTGCCGGCTTTAGCAGCTGCCTTCCTCTTCTCTTGCGATCTCTCGAATTTATTTAAATGAGAAGCCAAGGTCTTCCATTAAGCTCGTCCCAATCCCTGCATTCGTCGCACGTCGAATTAATGGTACAAATTTGCCCTCTGCCATTTGTGCACAGGGTATGCGAGTCATAAGTTATTTTCGTTGACCGGGTATTGCAGCCTTTGCTGCAATACCGGAAACTAAAAAAGCTAGTGTCTGACATACTATTACTAACTAGCTCAAAGTCAAAACCAGTAACAAAGTCGAAATCTGGAAAAAAAGCAACACCGAAAGGCTCCCATACAAAGAATACGGTCAATGTCCAGAACAACTCCGCGGTGAGATATAAGAAAATAGGTCACACTATAATTTTCACAATATAAAATAATAAAACTTTGTCTCTGAACACTTTTTGAGGAGATTCACCATATCCGAGATATTAATGATTATCTAATCGGCATCCTCGAAAATTTTCTAAGTCGTTTGTTTACATCCAGTAGCCCTTCGGGTATTATTACAGTTTCGGTCAAATTCGGATATCTAATATTTTTTTACTTGCTATCATATATTTTGTCATGATTCATACGAAATACTTACTCGCATCTCCCGCAAATTAAGAGTTACGGAGATATTTGCCGATGAATATTGTGCCTTGTTGTTGCAAGGATGCGTTTATGCTGCCATGTCAGTTTTTCTGCTGATGCGTTTTTGTTTTTGTCAATGTATTGTGGGTAAAAATGCCTAATCGTCTTTTGTTTTTCGTTATGAATTATAAGTACGGTACAAATGCTGAAACCTGATTGGCTGCTTTGTTTCAAGAATATCCAATTAACTGCGATTTTGGAATAAGCCGGCTTTCTACAAAAGTGCGCAATCAGTTGACTGCCATGGATTCCGTCGTGCACGTCTGCAGTGGGTGTTCTCTGTCTTACTTTGAGGCTAGTGGTCGTTTCCATGGACATTACAATGGAACTCCACAGGTTGTGAATACCTTTCTTCGTGAACATTTAGTACTACCATCTATTTAAGGTAAAGTAAGTGGTTAACGAAAAGAGTAACATTGCAGTTTCGGCCCGTGAATTTCACCGAAACTGTAACTAGACGTTAGGGGTAAAATTTCGTTCCTGTATAGCGGAAAACAAATATTAATATTGCCAGAACATACAAGCTTGCAACAATCATTTAAAATGTGCATAAGGGTGAATGCACCAGAAACTGAGAGCGGTACCCATGGCGGCCATGTATCTCTAAATCTAATCATTTGCGGTAGAAATAAAGGTCAGATTTTGAAATACACTATTTAAGCTGTTGAAAATGTAATTTTATAAGAAATGTGAATTTGACCGAAACTGTAAATTTTATTTCGTGTAATTGATCTTACTGGAGTTAGTTCGAAAAAGGTTTTTACTGTAATGTTTCTCAGAAAGAGTGTAATGTTTCTCTCTCAAAAACTAGTTCCCCATCGAATGATTTTCGATTTTTGACTTATAAGGTTAGACAATACCTGTCCCCCAACCCCCTCCATAGCTAATATGGCAAAATTGTGGGTGTTTCCTCATCATAAGAAGTGGTCTAAAACGCTTTAAATATGAAAAATATTACATTTTACTTTTAATTTTGGTACTTTATGCATGCGGAGTTCTTCTGGACATTCACCAAGAATACTTCACTGGATGGCAAGAAACAACAAATGTCAAAACCAAGCTTTGGTGTGTGGGCGATACAAGCACCAGAAACAACACTGATCTATTGGCTTAGTTGTTCCTCTATCTTAACCCAAAAGTGGGCGGGGTCTCGTCACCTACTGTACACAAAACATAATACATATAGATCAATCAGTACATATACATATATAGATTATACATATAATTCATATGTAAAACCATAATTATGTACAGTATATACACATGTTAAATATAAATATCTATTTACAAACAATATATATATTTTATGTATGTACGTATATATGTACATAATAAGTATATGTAATTATATATATGTATATTTTACCTATGTATGTGATATATATATTATATATATATATATATATATATATATATATATATATATATATATATATATATATATATATATTATATATATACACACCTATACATGCAAAAATATATGTCGTGTGCATATATTATAATCCCTTCAACATTTTATTCATTTACCACACATCAGGTGAAAAAGTGAGACTAGGTGTACAGTAGGTCCTGAAAGTTTTAGCTTTATTTCAAAGCCATTGGACGAAGGACTGATACACAGTTACAGAAATCACATTATGTGTACTTCAGAGACAGCGCAGGCAAAAATACTCTACCGTTTCAGATGCGCCCTACTCTCTCTGTCTTCTCGCATTCAAGAACAAGGCAATGAAATGTTTTCGTCATATATATACATATATAAGAACAAAATAATATATTATATATATATGTGTGTGTGTGTGTAACCAACACAATCACATGTGGAACAGAAATAAGTTTCTGAAACATCGGGATCAAACCCATGTCTTTCAACTGAAAGGTAAGGGTGCTACCAACCAGACCACACAAGTCAAAGATGTCAGAACCTCAGTACCACTGTACATAATGCTTTTACCTGGGCCGGCCTGCTGCCTCGCATACCAGTGTGTTCTACCCACACATTGATTGATTTGTGGCTATTAAAACTGGCATAAAAAATCCAGGTTATCGATACCGTAATAAAATTAAATAGGAAATTATAGATAAGTTTAAAAGGAGTCTCATATGTATATGTATATGTATATGTATATGTATATGTATATATATAAAATTATATACAGTATATATATATAATTATAATATATATATATATATATATATATATATATATATATATATATATATATATATATATATATAATCCATCCGTATCTGTAAAACATAATACACAATTGTGTAACTTACATTTGGACCCTAAACCTTATCCAAGACTGAGCAACCAATCCCAAAACACGCATTCCCCCCTTCCTTTTCTGCTTTTTCAAATCGTGTTCCGCAACGATTAATTGTAAGTTATCTAGCTTCAAAAATACTCTGGTCTCGAAGTATAATGATTAAATGGTTACCCAAATTGTCGCGAAGTATAATGATTAAATGGTTACCCAAATCTATGTTAAGTGTATGGGATTTCGCTCTTAAGCCAGGAATATTTGAAACGAGTAAGTACTCAAGCCTCCCACCCAACACCCTCTTAAAAATGACCTCTTCATATCAACGAAATCTAATCACTGATTTCGAGTGACGAATACCACTTTTGGCAAAGCGTTCTAAAAAAAAAAAAAAAAATCCACACCTAAGTTTTAAAGTAATCCTGAATACAAACAAACCGAACCCAAACGATCCACATTTCGGAGACAATTCATATTACCACCTTTGTATTCGTATTTTGTATCTTCATCGCCCTGAGCTGAAAAATATTAAGAAACACGATAGATATCTAAGGTTATAACAAGTACAACTCTGAACGTTTTTAATTAACGCTTACTGGTAGGCCAATAAAAAATTTAAGCATTAACTTCAACCTCTACTACTTTAATTTACTTTTAAAAAAATATGAAATATATGTCTATTTAAAAAATATTATGAAATATGTCTATACTATAGCTTAAAGTTACTGCAAAATTGTATACGTCTACAATTCGCACAGAAATGAAAGCAAGCTGACGGTACTGGGTCAAACGCGAACCCAGTGCAAAAAATGAGTTTTAATATAGGGAGGAACGAGACAGCAGCATGTCCCGTCACAGGGAACAAACAAAGAAACATTCTTCATACAGCAGCTAATGTTCAACCAGGCTAAGCCCGACCTAAAAAAAAAAAAAAAAAAATCGCGCGATCACAATGTTTATTCACCGAAGGCAAATTTGCAAATCGGTGCATTTGAATTCTGAGGGAATGGCTATCATCATGAGATAGTACTGTCAATATGTTCACCATTAGCAATGAAAGACACTCTCAAGAGCTCCGGAGCTTATTTCTTGTTGTTTTCAGATAATGTTGACCAATTTAATATATTCATACAATCAAATCCATTGAAAATATTCACACAACAGTAAAGCGTGTGAACAAGTCAATTGAGTATATTTTTGTTCTTAATTCGTAATCTCGGGGTGTACTGGGATTGTAATTTGACAGTTCACAAATTAACAGTTTAATAAAAGTTGCAGGATACAATCTCAAGAACAAAGCGTTTGTGAGGAAATATCTTAATGAGACTTCTGTTTAGAATCTTTTCATCAACTGTCATAAACCGTCTGCATTATTATAACTCTGTGTACTAAAAGTTGCCCAATGTACGGCTCAAGAAACTGCAGAAAATCATGAACAGAGGTGCTAGACTAATAAAAGGTGTTGCTTCGCGGGACAGGATTACCCTTCTTAATTTGCACTGGCTTCCGGTGAAGGCCAGAACATTATATATATATATATATATATATATATATATATATATATATATATATATATATATATATATATATATATATATATATATATATATATATATATATATATATATATATATATATATGTGTATGTGTCTGTGTTTTGACTATCAAGATGTTAAGACCTGCTCTCGATATTTGAGGGACCGATTGCAGATTATGCGACCAATAAATCGACCTGATACGAGACTATTTATAGTTACAGATGGTTTCAAGTATGTACAGCGGCGCTTTTCCTGTCTATGGCTCCAGGGCCTTTTAATACGCAGCTCCTAGATTATATAACAAGCTTCCTCTTGAACTGAAGCAGACTGAGGATGTTAAGTCTTTCAAATATGAAAGTGTATGTGGAGAATGTACTGTAGTGTGAACAAATACATCTAATGAATAAACTATAAATTTGATGACGGAGGTCGTGCGAGCGCTTTCGAAGTGGTGCGGGACCTGGATAAGCCGTCAACAAGGAACAAGTATTTGTCAGGAATAAAAACTTAATGACCATTACATTATTGTTCCATTAACCACTTGAAACTAGGATTTATTTACTAGTGATTCAAAACCATTCGCAAGTGTCACCTAAGTGTTAAACTGCCAATACCAATTTGCAGAACCAAATGAATATCAGCAAACACTCAACATATCTGGGGGAAAAAAATAACAGACATAGAAACTGATGTGTAAGGCTACGGGGCATGATCTTGCTCCATATTAACTCTGGACGTACATTTATATTTGATGTTCTAACCCTAATAATTCGAGATCCCCACAGCATAAACCATAACTCTAAAGAAAATCTGTTAACGTTAAAGTAATATAATATAAATCATTCACGGGAGTCGATTGTTAGCTGGTAATAATGTAGACGGTTGACTTTCCCTTATGTAACGTCAGTCGCTTGACTGACGTCGCCTTTCCAAGTTAACCAATCACAGGCAATCACGCGGGGATCCCGTGCGCAATGGGCGGTCCCCCCGGCCCTCCTCTCTCTAGCTCAAGCCTCACTGACGAGCTCTAACCCTAAGCAGCGTTGCTAATTAGCATACAATCATTAATTTTTATTATTGCATAAATAACGTTATCAATTGAGCTATTTGATAAGTTTTTTCTTAATTCTTATAAAATACGGACATTCATTACATTATTGAACAAAGAGCCATTGAAATTGCCCGAGTTTTGGTTTCCGGGCCAAAATTTGACACAATCGTCTGGTCGTAGTTGAGGAAGAGGGTGGGGGATGGAGGGAAAGTTGAGGAATTGAGGAAGAGGGAGGAGGAAGGCGGGAAACTGGAATGGAAATACATCAACTTTGGATTTGAGATATATATACAGTATATATACATATATAAAGCAGGTTATGATCTTAAAAGTTCAGGGAAAACTACGAGACGGTAGACGCCGACTTCTCCCCTCGTTAGGATGAGCTTTGCATTAACATTTTGGGGAGGTGGGGGGGGGAAGTTCCATAGGGGAATAGTGCCGCCAGAGAACCTCTAGCGGTGCACTATGGGCATACTAAAATTTGTAGCGTTCCCTTGGCCCCAGCTGCAACCACTATTATGGTTTTAACTACACCGTTCATATTCTCTTCCCATCTTACTTCCCATGACCCATCCCTTAATGGCACCAACTTTTGCTAAGTATAAATCTATAGTTTATTTGTGAATCCTGAAATTTTTAATATATTCTTTTTTTCATATCTGCTGGGATGGGCAGCAAATTTAAAGGAGTATTTGATACACAACTTTTGACACGGATTAGGCTATGTGCATTATTACATAAGACGGTTAATAATCACTTTCTATGCCACACATATTCAGTATATACCAATTGTATTAGGGTGACCAACAGTTTTTGGGGCAATTTTTGTTCAGACACAGGGTAAAGTAACCATGCATACGCGGAGGCCCTGTTATGGTGAAGGGGTTTGCACATAGGACTGTTTCCTCCGTGACTCCGTACCCCAAGGACGATGCTTACAATAGCAGAACGGGCGCCCTTCTTAAGTACTAGGCTAGCCCCTTGGAGATGAATGTCAAAACATACACACAAGATGGTAAATATTATACACACATTACAACATAGGAGGCAATAAATATTCCGGCCGGCGTGTTACCGGCCACCGTTGTAACCTACCTAAGTCGGAAAAACCAGACCTGCTTCGATGAGAACTATGATAAGGCAGGCCGGTCATTAGTGGTTTAATTAATATACAGCACCCATATACAGTAAGTGGCGGGACTTTACTCAGGACCTGGAGTCACGATGTGTTGGAAGCGACAAATATGACTCGGTAAAAGTGTGTTGTCAGTGCCGTGATAATGAAAACCTTCTCATTTGATATAATGGCAACGATTGCAAAGTGGGAGCCGCAAGGCTACCAAGCCGCAGCCTCGTGCCGCCTACAGACGCTTCAGCCACTGCATTGACAATGCACCTTATCACTTAGTCTTAGGCCTATGTAAATCGAAACCAATGAAGTAACGACGGCGTCATAGATAAAGCTTACCAAAGCATAACGACGCCCACCACGAAGGTTTCCCATCAGCAGCAGTCACGACGCACTCGATAAATCACAAATATAATCATTCGCTAAACACATTAAGCCAATTCACTCAGACACGCACGTTCATTCCGCTTTCTTCGACGGCTTTGATTTGAAGGCGCTCTGATAACAGCAGAATTGTCCCAACTACCGGGCGAACTCCCCGCCCCCCAAACCCCAGATGTCACGCCTACTAGAAACTAGTGCAGACTTATTGGTGATTATATGATCAACAACAAGCGAGTGGTTGTTCTGATCGATCTTTAAGGGTAGTTACGAAGACATCTCCGCAATCTTATCTTTCTCCTTTAAAACGAAATGAAATTCACGCATGTTATGAATGTGGGACAAGCCAAGAGTGTATCCAAAATGGATACGAAAGTATCATTTGGATACTTTCTGACAAAAAGTATCCAAATGATACGTTTTTACGACGCTGACCAAAATTATACGGAATGGTAGAAATTGGCAAAAATTGGATACTATTACCGCGATTTTTCCTGAAATTGGATGCATTTTCTATGCTTTTTCTTTTTCATATTTCATTTAACCTTCAAATGCTTTTTTATCGTACTGGCTATGATGATTTTAACCCACTACTCATAATTGTTTAAAATGCTGCATTTTCTTGATATGAATAATACCCAAGTTTGCTTACCGAATGTAAAATCGGAACAGAGGATCATAATTATATAGACATTATTTTCTCAAGCAAAGCGGTGATGTTGGCTTATAAATTCCTTCGACTGGCGACCAGCGAAGGTTTAAACCTTGTTTGGTACGTGCATGATTCACGCACGAGATGGGTAATCGCTTGATGCATATATGTTATTGTTTATGGGTTATTCATTATGGAAGTTTTGTGGTGACATTAGTCAGTAAATGTAATAAAGTTTATTGAGAATTATTGTCGCTACTGAACTGGCTAGAAAAAGGTCAAGTTACAAACATGTGGATGATTACTTTTTTTTGTCTTATTTTACTTATTATACCTATATTTTTTGAAACGCGGATATTGTTGATACATCGGTGCATTACACTGCATTACAATAAATCAATTTGGGGTTGTTGACGTTTATTGATTTTTTTTTGTTTCAAGAGTTGTACTGTAGAAGGCAAAAGGAATAAATACTTGACCTTTATTGAAAGACCCTAGTTACTGCCGAAAGTCTAGTTTTCTCTTTGCATTAATTATTACAGATTTGATTATGATCAGAGTACTGATGCATGGGGAACACTCATTTTTTAGATAAAATAAGCCATAACTCCACTGAATTTTGGTGTTGTTCAGTCAAGAAAATAAAATGCAGTGATGGTACACTGCCTATGCTCCTAAACGCTCCTAGTTTATGTCGGATTTGTTGTTGGATTTTTTGTAATCTCTCTCTCTCTCTCTCTCTCTCTCTCTCTCTCTCTGCTGTAGTGGACAGGTTCCGTTATCAAATTGATAAAAACTCTGTTAAGAAAAAACTAACACAGTAACTAAATGGACTTTAATTATTAGCCTTAGCCAAAGGAAATGGAGGGATTGATTATTCACTGGTATGAATGGAAAATTCATAATTTCGCTGATTGACTGGTAAAGCTGAGTCCACAGATTATTATTTCACCATACGTCCCTACTTGCTCACTAGGTAACACAGAAACTTGGTTCTTAGTAACAGTTTAAATGACTGCATAATACAAATATATTTGCATTTTGCCATTTTAAGTTGCATTTTTTGTGATGAGTTCCATTTATGATTATGTATTGGAAATGTTTAAATACTCATTTGAACTATCACGTTGTTTTTTATTATAATCAGTAATATTTATTAAGACCGCTATGTATTTCAAAATCATATTTTGATAAAGGTAAAACTTTTCAATCAGCAGTGTTTAGTAGACTATTTTTCACTGTTATTTTTGTGTTTGTTCATTATTATACTTTTTGATAAATTATCAAAACGCTTTTCACCACTGAGTAAGGAATTTAGATAAAACGTTGCACAAAAAAAAATATTTCCAAGTGCGCAACAGAAATTTTGAGTGGGCATTTTTGTTCTCCATTGTTAGGCGAATGATTGATAATTATGTTTCAAGATATGTATAAGTTTACAACTATATTATTAGTGGCAGAAATGTCAAGATTTTGTTGAATTAAAATAGTGAATACATTTTGGATATTTTTTAAAAATCACATTTTGAAAAATTTCTGGTTTCAAGATACTTTTTTTTTTTCACTGATAACACTTAAAACATACTAGCTGGGAAAATTGAGGAATGCAATGTCAAGATTTTGATGAGATTAAAATACTGAAATAAACTTTTGGTAAAAATTTTTTGAGGGAATGGAGTACATTTTTTAAACTTCTGGTATATATTTTGGATATATTTTTATATTTTCCAAAACTAGCTGGGAAATTGAGGAATGCAAAGTCAAGAGTAGTTTGATGAGAATAAATATATTTAGTATATAGAAAATATAAATATATAAAAGGGTAAAAACTGAAGTCTAAAGGAATATATATATATATACATACATATATATACATATATATATGTGTGTGTGTGCGCGCGCGCAACAGAAGACTTCCGTGGAAAGTGGAGTCGAATCAGGAATAGGTGGACCAGTACTTGAATAAACATCCTTTACTGCAACTATATAGTTTCAAGGCTGCAACATACCGCATCATCAGACATCTAAAATAGATAAATAAATGCAATTAAAAAAATCACTCGCTAAAACAGAAATAAAATCAATTGAAACACTTCAGTACTAACTATGGAGAATTAAAATTGAACGGTACCGTTTAATCTATAAAAGCAACTCTCCAGAGAGGAATAAAATGCAAATAAAAAGATAGTTACACAAGATAGACAGGGAATTGAAAAGAAAAAAAAATTCCACTGACTCTTCATTGTTGCAGAATGTGGCTTTTCTCTGATGGTACTATATGCCGTCTCAGCTGTGGGTCATATCACTAGACACATGCATCATTCATCACACTGATCATATTTAGAATGCTTAATAAGCTCGGAAGGAGAAATTTAGGAGAAGAACTACAGTAGAGAAAAACTAGACTTTCTAGCATTCAATAACAATCAGATATTCATTCCTTTCAGCCTTCTACGGTGCACAACTCTTCAAACAGCAAAATCTAGACAACGATCACAACCCAAAATTGATTTTAGATGCCTCATGATGAGGTGTGTTGCAGTCTCGAAACTAGTCGCAATAAAAAATGTTTATTTACTCAAATATTGGTCTACCTATTCCTTATATATATATATATATATATATATATATATATATATATATATATATATATATATATATATACATATATATATATATATATATATATATATATATATATATATACACTTTTGCTATTATAGGTGTAGTAGTAGGTTTCCGTTCCTCCGCTAATATTTCGGAAGCGATTAGATAAACTGAGTAACGTTGAACGAGTGCAATTTTTGGAAGGGTGGAGACGCCAGATGCCTTCAACACCTAAAAGCTGATTGGGCATTCCTGAGGCTGGTTGTGGGGCCTTCAAACTTGCTGGAAACTCAAAGGTAACACTGGCACCACCCAATTCTAGAGGGGAAAGAGTTTTAGATTTATTATACAAGACTCTAGCTTGCAGCTAATACCATTTGCTAGTATCTTGTACACATGTAAAATTTAGTATCACCAGCATTCGTTCAACACATATTGATTATTAAAGGCTATTATGCGTGCCTTGTACATACAGTATGTATTTATGTAGAAGGCTCCATATACATCGTTTCTAGTAACACATAAAAATGATCACTCATTTCCCTTTACCTTTCAGTACATCTCCGGTGAAATCTCATCAAGCTTCACGTCTGATACCTTATTCATATTTTTTTTTTTACTTTTATTGAGATGATGATTTCCAAAGCCTTATTTATGCCTATGAAAAAATAGTGAGATTCGTGGTGCTACTTTGGCTTGTTATCTACGCGTCACCTTCTGCGGGGTGCTAGTACTAAACAGCGGAAGCTCCTTGGGACGCCGTGTTTAGCACTAGCCCTTCGGGGATCAAAGTATATACACCCATTTTTATATTATTATATTAATGAACGACATCTTCGTGCGGCCGTCTACTTTACATTCACCAAACGGTGTTTAGTACTACTGTATATAGCACCTGGGAGTGCAGACAAATTAGCACCCGATTTGTTTTGTTTCGTTCATCTGACTGACTACGTACAGTCATGTACTGTAGGTGCATCAGCGCCTGGAAACAGGCTAAGCCCGGCCCAAGGAAAAAAAGAAACGCGCGATCGATCGCAATGTTTATTCAACGGAGGCAAACTTGCAAATCGGGGCATTTGAATCATGAGGGAATGCCAATCATCATGAGATGATAATATCTAGTAGCTATGTTCACCATTCGTAATAAAGACTCTCTCAAGAGCTCCTGATAGAGGCTCTTCTATTATAAACGAAATGTAAGCCATTGTGATTGTAAATGAAATGTAAGCCATTGTGATTGTAAGTGAAATGTAAGCCATTGTGATTGTAAGTGAAATGTAAGCCATTGTGATTGTAAGTGAAATGTAAGCCATTGTGATTGTCAATGAAATGTAAGCCATTGTGATTGTAAACGAAATGTAAGCCATTGTGATTGTAAATGAAATGTAAGCCATTGTGAGCATCGTCCTTTGGGTGCGGAGTCACGGAGGAAACAGTCCTGTGTGCGCAATCCCCTTCACCACAACAGGGCCTCTACGGATGCAAGATTACTTTACCCTGCGTCTGAACAAAAATTGCCCCAAAAACTGTTGGTCACCCTAATAACAGTGATATATATATGTGTGTGGCAAAAAAAGTGATTATTAACCATCTCTTGTAATAATAGGCAGAGCCTAATCCGTGTCAAAAGAAATGTAGCAAAGACTCCTTTTAATTTGCTGCCCATCCCAGCATATATGAAAAAGAGTATATTAAAAATTTCTTTCAGGATTCACAATAAATAAACTATATATTTATACTTAGCAAAAGTTGGTGCCATTTAAGGATGGTCATGGGAAATAAGATGGGAAGAGAATATGAACGAAGGTGCAGTTAAAACTATAATACTGGTTGCAGCTGGGGCCAAGGGAACGCTACAAATTCTAGTATGCCTATAATGCACCGCTAGAGCTTCTCTGGCGGCACTATTCCTCAATGGAGCTCCCCCCCTTTCCCCAAATGTTAACGCAATGCACATCCTAACAGGAGGGGATAAGTCGGCGTCTGCCGTCTCGTAGTTTTCCTGAACTTTTTAGTAGTGAACATAACCTGCTTTCCTGCTTTATATATATATATATATATATATATATATATATATATATATATATATATATATATATATATATATATATATATATATATATATATATATATATATATATATATATATATATATATAATCCAAAGTTGATGTATTTCCATTCCAGCTTCCCGCCTTCCTCCACCCTCTTCCTCAACTTCCCCGCCTTCCTCCACCCTCTTCCTCAACTTCCCCGCCTTCCTCCACCCTCTTCCTCAACTTCCCGCCTTCCTCCACCCTCTTCCTCAACTTCCCCGCCTTCCTCCACCCTCTTCCTCAACTTCCCCGCCTTCCTCCACCCTCTTCCTCAACTTCCCGCCTTCCTCCACCCTCTTCCTCAACTTCCCCGCCTTCCTCCACCCTCTTCCTCAACTTCCCGCCTTCCTCCAACCTCTTCCTCAACTTCCCCCCTTCCTCCACCCCTTCTCACCCGCCTTCCTCAACTTCCAACTTTCCTGCCCTTCCTCCACCCTCTTCCTCAACTTCCCCGCCTTCCTCCACCCTCTTCCTCAACTCTTCCTCCACCCCTTCCTCAACTTCCCCTCCTCCACCCTTCCTCCCTCTCAACTTCCCCTTCCTCCACCCTCTTCCTCAACTTCCCCGCCTTCCCCCACCCTCTTCTTCCTCAACTTCCCACCCCTTCCTGCCTTCCCCACCCTTCCTCTCAACTTCCCCGCCTTCCTCCACCCTCTTCCTCCCTTCCACCCTCTTCCTCAACTTCCCCCCGCCTTCCCCACCCTCTTCCTCAACTTCCCCGCCTTCCTCCCACCCTCTTCCTCCTCAACTTCCCCCTGCCTTCCTCCCCCCCCTCCTTTCCCTCCACCTCTTCCTCAACTTCCCTTCCTCCACCCCTTCCTCCACCCTCTTCCTCAACTTCCTCCTCTCCACCCTCCTCCACCCTCCTCCTCCTTCTCGCCTTTCCTCCACCTCTTCCTCAACTTCCCGCCTTCCTCCACCCTCTTCCTCAACTTCCCTTCCTGCCTTCCCCACCCCTTCCTCCTTCCCTGCCTTCCTCCCACCCTCTTCCTCAACTTCCTGCCTTCCTCCACCTCCCTCTCCTCCACCCCTCCTCAACTTCCCCACCCTCTTCCTCAACTTTCCCCGCCTTCCACCCTCTTCCTCAACTTCCTCCCTTCTTCCTCCCCTTCCCTCTTCCTCAACCTCAACTTCCTCCTTCCCCGCCTTCTCACCCTCCCCCTTCTCCCCTCTTCCTCAACTTCCCCGCCTTCCTCCACCCCTCTTCCCACCCTCTTCCTCAACTCTTCTCAACTTCCCACCTTCCTCCACCCTCTTCCTCAACTTCCCCGCCTTCCTCCACCCTCTTCCTCAACTTCCCTTCCTCCTCCACCCTCTTCCTCAACTCCTCCACCTCCTCAACTTCCTGCCTTCCTCCACCTCTTCCTCACTTCCCCCTTCCTCCACCCTCTTCCTCAACTTCCCCGCCTTCCTCCACCCTCTTCCTCAACTTCCCCGCCTTCCTCCACCCTCTTCCTCAACTTCCCCGCCTTCCTCCACCCTCTTCCCTCCACCCTCTTCCTTCCTCAACTTCCCCGCCTTCCTCCACCCTCTTCCTCAACTTCCCCCTTCCTCCACCCTCTCTTCCTCAACTTCCCGCCTTCCTCCTCCACCCTCCTCCACCCCCTCTTCCTCCTCCAACTTCTTCCCCCGCCTTCCTCCTCCACCCTCTTCCTCAACTTCCACCCTTCCTCTCCACCCTCTTCCTCAACTTCCTCAACTTCCCCTTCCTCCACCCTCTTCCTCCTCAACTTCCTCCCCCCTCCACCCTCTTCCTCACCCTCTTCCTTCCCCCTTCCTCCACCCTCTTCCTCACCTCTTCCGCCTTCCTCCACCCTCTTCCTCAACTTCCCCCCTCCTTCCCTCCCCTCCTCCACCCTCTTCCTCAACTTCCCTCCTTCCTCCACCTCTTCCTCAACTTCCCTCCTCCTCCTCCACCTCTTCCTCAACTTCCCCCGCCTTCCTCCACCCTCTTCCTCAACTTCCCGCCTTCCTCCACCCTCTTCCTCAACTCCCCTTCCTCCTTCCCCCTCTTCCTCACTTCCCGCCTTCCCCTCTTCCTCAACTCCCCCGCCTTCCTCCACCTTCCTTCCTCAACTCCACCCCGCCTTCCTCCACCCTCTTCCTCAACTTCCCCCGCCTTCCTCCTCCACCCTCTTCCTCAACTTCCCCCTTCCTCCTCTTCCTCAACTTCCCTGCCTTCCTCCTCTCTCCTCAACTTCCCTTCCTCCCCTTCCTCCTTCCCGCCTTCCTCCACCCTCTTCCTCAACTTCCCCGCCTTCCTCCACCTCCTCAACCTCCCCGCCTCCACCTCTTCCTCAACTTCCCCGCCTCCTCCACCCCTCCACCCTCTTCCTCAACTTCCCCCGCCTTCCTCCACCCTCTTCCTCATCTTCCCGCCTTCCTCCACCCTCTTCCTCAACTTCCCCGCCTTTCCTCCACCCTCTTCCTCAACTTCTCAACCCTTCCTCCACCTCTTCCTCCACCCTCTTCCTCAACTTCCTCCCTCCCGCCTCCCCCCACCCCTCCACCCTCTTCCTCAACTTCCTCCCTTCCTCAACTTCCTCCACCCTCTTCCTCAACTTCCCGCCTCTTCCTCCCCCTCTTTCCTCCCCCCCTCTTCCTCCACCCCTTCCTCAACTTCCCGCCTTCCTCCACCCTCTTCCTCAACTTCCTCCCGCCTCCTCCTCCACCCTCTTCCTCAACTTCCCCTTCCCGCCTTTCCTCCCCTCTTCCTCAACTTCCTCCCGCCTTCCTCCCACCTCTTCTTCCTCAACTTCCCTTCCCGCCTTCCTCCACCCTCTTCCTCAACTTCCCTCCTTCCTCCACCCTCTTCCTCAACTTCGCCCCCGCCTTCCTCAACTTCCCTTCCTCCACCCTCTTCCTCAACTTCCCCGCCTTCCTCCACCCTCTTCCCTCTTCCTCAACTTCCCCCTTCCTCCACCTCTTCCTCAACTTCCTCCACCCTCTTCCTCAACTTCCCGCTCCCACCTCTTCCTCAACTTCCCCGCCTTCCTCCACCCTCTTCCTCAACTACGTCCAGACGATTGTGTCAAATTTCGGTGCGGAATCCAAAACTTGGGTAATTTCGATGGCTCTTTTTTCAATAATGTAATAAATATCCGCATTTTATGAGAATTAAGAAAAAAATACTTATCAAATAGATTAATTGATAACGTTATTTATACAATATTAAAAGTTATTAATGATTGTATGCTGAGGATGAATGACATCATTCATCCTCAGCCCAATAGCAGCCAAACTACCGATGATGTCAGCCGGCATGACATCACGCAACGGCAGGCCAATGGGAACGCTGAAATGAATGATATTCCCAGGTTGCGAAGATCTGTCAGGATCGAGCTTTGCCGCAGAAATTTGGCTTGAAGTTCGCCGACTGCAACCAATCAGAATTCGCCGTCCATGACCCCCCCTGAAGCCCGTGTATAAGTTCAGAAGGACCTATGCAATCTGCCAGTCCTCTACTAGCTCCCGCTGGAGAATGACAGAAGAGTCTGTCGAAACGTCGCGGCAACAATTGTATAGAACTAACTGTATAGAATATATAAAGAAGCAGAATCCAGATTTTGACTTTTCCCCCATGAAATGACAAATATAGGCGAGCTGTTAGCATGCACCTCCACTGAAGAGAAGTCCGCAATAAGGAAAATAGAAAAAGTCTTCTACAAAATAAATGCAGCTGAAGCAGCAATAATATTCAATAGAACCTATTATTATTATTATTATTATTATTATTATTATTATTATTATTATTATTATAAAGATAATTTTATCTTTTGTGAGTACAAAAGATTTAGCTTTATATTCTAAAAACTTTTCCTTGTCACCAACCATCATTTTAACGCATGCTAACAAAAAGCACTATTTATATGTCATTATGTTAACTTGTAGCATTCACAGACCATCCTGACTTTCATAAAGGCTTATTATAGACAGAATACAAAGGTGCCCTCCAGAAAAGTGCTCCATCTCAACAATTAAAATTCGATCAAGACTTTACCTCACAACTGAGGAATTCCACGGAGCCACACATGCGGGTGTCATTTGCAATCCAGGTGTCTTCCCAGCCTCAGAAATGCATGAAAAGAATGAAAAAGTGTCCCTCTATTTTCACCAAAGGTACAAAGAAAACCTGCCTCAGGAGATGTAGGATTAGTTTCCGTACACAGGAAGGACACTGAAAGTGCTCTTAGACCTTGAAGGGGCCAAGGAATTCCAAGAGACCAATCAACTGGCTAGAGATGGAAGCATCCTTGTCTGCAGTTTAGACTTCAAATACAAAGTTCAGAGGTGAGAGAAAAACAAGTTACATCGTAAAACAATCACAGCTTACAAGCTCAGTACACAAACTGCTCTAGGAAACTGAACATGACAAAAATCCTAACATACCCAAATTAGATGACACCAGTGAATAAAATTCAGTGATCTAAAACTGACAAGTAAAGGACCTTCATTACTTTCTAGAGTACCTCAAAAGGCCCACTTTTAGCAGCACCTCCACATCCTTCATTTAACAGACAAGGCTTCTTCCTTATACACCTGGGAGGTCTTGATCATTTTCAAACAATGGTTAAGTAAATTACATAACTATCCATCCTTAACAAAGTCACTGAAATATGTAAAAACATGAAAGTGAGCAGAACCTTTCCATCTGAGGTGTGGAAATAAATCTAGGTGTCGTCCACAAACTACTTTTGTCAAAAGCTGTGTTGACCAAAAACAGCTCTGCTTGTAGAAACACTTGGCACTGTGGTCAAATGCTCAACCTATTCTTGACTAGTTGACCCCACAGCTCATATCTGCAGAAGGTAATAGAAGAGTCAAAGGTCAAGAACAGAAGAACAAGCATAAAAGAAGAGACCACCTGTACTGATATTTTCTGCAGCAACACAACACAAGAGAGTTACAATGGAAGTTGCTCATTATTCCCAACACAGAGTTGAATTTACACGAGTGAAACAAACATGTATCAATCATCACTTGAGAGAACAAAGACTTACGAAGGGTACGTAGGACCTGCACTTCTCTAACAGCTGAAACAGAGGCACTGAAGACGTGGAAGGGAGGAAATAAATAGTGCCTCACCAGGTTAACAGGTGGAACTGAGGTCGACAACAACACCCGCCATTGTTTACATTCGTCGTCAGTCATTCGGTGCGTTTCCTTTCATAAAAATTTCCTCATAAAATATTCAGTATCTTTATCTAAAACATAAATATAATTTATTTCATATAAATATATGAAATATATCTTTAATAAATTATCATAATCACATTTTCAAAGCAACAAAGAGATAACTTGAGAGTTGGTAGAAGTATTATCGCTGATAACGGTTCCATTGCGCCAGCCCCACAGAGTGGTTTGATTCACTAGATGGAAACAACGCTTTCATAATGAACCTTATTTCCATATTGTTTTTATTGCATAATATCTCAGACAAGAAAAAAATGAAGCGTTATTTGATTAATTGATGAAATTTATGGTACATTTTCAACTGCTATAAGTATTTTAAATTGCTTAAACCCGGTAAAAGAAAAAATATCGCCTTGCAATATTGTCTAACACAAGGTGATGAATAATGTGGGGTCAGATGGACCACTCCTTCATGAAATGAGTCTCGACCTTCATTAATATTCGTCAGCATTAAATGTCGTTGATATTTCTTTACACGGTCATTGTCCTCTGGAAGAAAAGGATTTTAAATGACCTTTGAATGACCTCGAAGCGATAGTACAATGGTCCATTTTCTTTGTTATGGCGATGGGCCATCGAGAGAGAGAGAGAGAGAAAAAGATAATGATTTCTTCCTGTAAGAGCAAAAAAGGAATTCGGCCTTTATACCAAAGGCCAGAAGGTGGAGAATGCCTCCTCGCCCAGTCACAGCAAGCACTTAGTGAGTTCATCTGTCGACCTTCATAATCCCAGTTTCTTTATGACAATTAACAACAAAATTACTGTTCTGATTACAAAAATAACGTTCATTTGTTATTCATTTATGTTACACAACGTTAATGTGTAAGATTTAGTAAAGAAAGTATCCGGTTTTGTAACAGAAATGAAAATAAAAACAAATGACCGGTGAGTCTAGAAAGCCACACATCTCTAGACGCATCACGGGAACACTGAGTGAAAGACAAAATAATGTCCAATGGCCACAAGAAGAAGCTGAATTGGGATTCATTTTCTGTTTGATAATGATGTTGCCCTAAAGCTTCCAGAAAAGCCTGTCATTTATTTCTTTATTTATTTATTGAGTTAAAAAAGATGGAAAACTTTGTTGATTTGAAAATGGGCAACAACGAGTGACTGGTTTAGATATATTTTTTTTTCTTTGTGTGAACACAAAGGTGAACTTTTGAGACATCTCGTGATGAGACAAGACGGGTATTCTCACAGAGAGAGAGAGAGAGAGAGAGAGAGAGAGAGAGAGAGAGAGAGAGAGAGAGAGAGAGAGAGAGAATTTATCTTCCTGAAAATATGTAGTTAATGTTAGGCTATATATTTTTGGCTCCATGCAGATATTTCTGATGTAAGTCGGTCAGTCAGTCAGTCATTTTAAATGTCCCCGTGACTCACCTTCAAAGTCTTAATATACACTGATTTAGTGAGGTGTGACCAACCCACTTCCCAAACAATATGAAGAGGACGAGGGAGGAAGGAATCCTGAACCAAATGACGCGTTCTTCATCTGCTCACCACAACGCCACGCGCACGACTGACCATCAATTACCATCTTATTTGCGGTTTTAATTCACTAGTTGGCAACGTTGCTTTCAAATTTAACCGTATTTTCATACTGTTTTTATTCTGCATTCTCAGACAAGCGGAAAATTAAACCTTATTTGATTCTTTAATGAGCTGTCTGGTACTTTCGAAAGGGTCATAAGTACTTTACAGTGCCTAAATCTTGTTAAAATATGTGTAAACAAAATAATATCAGCATGCAACGTCATCAACACACACAGTAACGTATCGCCGTGGTCAGATGGATCAATCTTTTCTTCCTTCGTTGTTGTTACTCATCAATAGTAAATGTCAATGACATTCACTGACACGGTCATTGGCCCCAGTAAGAAAATGACTTTAAATGACCTCAAAACGATAGTAGAGAATACTTTAGCCATAGTGATGGAACATCGGGGATGGGACTGGGGGAGAGAGAGAGAGAGAGAGAGAGAGAGAGAGAGAGAGAGAGAGAGAGAGA